>NC_052235.1:8366452-8668106 GCF_013401445.1 Tripterygium wilfordii | reverse complement strand
GGACCGGGCCTCTCGTTTTCCTCTGGTAATTTGCGATTAGGTCCTCGCACAAATAGATTTCATCATCGCACAAACCAATTTGGGCATGGATCCTTGATAGGTTTGATGTGCACGACCACAAATCTCAGCCATCATTAGTGTCTGAAGGTAACTATTCTTTTTTTGATTAGAGAGCCACCATGCTTGATTTGACCTATAGTACCTTGTGTTGAGAAAAATAGGGGATCTTTGGTTTGTTCAATGTTGGATATTCAGTTTGTTTTATCCAAAATTTCATCTGATCTGTACTCGATTCCAAATCGGTTTGTGCGACGTATCTGTACTTCTTGAAGAAGATGTGGTCGAAGCTTCTTGTGTCTTCGTGAAGGAGGACCTGCAATTTGGATCGGGTCTATGATATTTGGGTTAAAAAGATTGTTTTAATGGCTGATAAATGAACTAGCAGTTGATGATTATGCAATTTGCTCCAACAATTACAGAAATCATGCGTTGGGTGTTTAAGACTTTCATACAAACATATCAAAATTGGATTTTTAAACTATCGAGGGATGTTTAGAATACAAAATATCATATATTATAAATTAATGTTCTCCTTGGGATTTAGCTTTGTCATCAAACTAGAATCACACTCCAAGTCAAGAAATCACAATTATAGCATACTCGTTTACATGTATCCAAAGCATAATTATCACAAAATCATAAGACGAAAATCGAAATTAAGATTCTATGAACATACCTGAACAATCGAATATCGCATCCATCCTTTGGGATTAGAGGCTACATAAATGAACTAGCTACTCATGATTTTTGTGATAAACATCAAATTTATTGTCATCTAAATCAATATTTATACAAATCAAGGAGAAGAACAAAGAAAAATAAAGAGATCTAGAGAGAGAAACTACCTTAAAACTACATTACAACTATGAGAGATCGGAGAATAGGAGGGAAAACCATTATTAGATTAGGGTTTTTTAAAACCCTTTTCATGCCAAAAATACCTATCTACTCTTACAAAAATAATTCCCATTGATTACAATTGTTGAATGCCCAAAAAGCCAATTTACAATTGTTAGATGAGACATCATCTATGTTGGAAGGAAAATGATCGGCCGGGACTTCTTTTCGACCAGTTTTGCAGAAGAAGTCTTGTGGGCCGTGGATTTATTTATTTATTTTTTATCATTTTTGCAAGAAAAATCTTGTAATTAATAAAATTAGTATTTGAATCTATTTTGTCTCTATTTTGCCTAACTAATCCGAACATGAATTATTGACCTTCTGATTTGACCCGATCATTAGGGGTAGAACCTTGTTTGTACGGGATTGTATTCGTACAGACTTTGCTCGTTGTTAACCAGATTAATACCTTGATGCTTCCGAGTGGATACCTTTCCTAGTAAGGTTTTTACCTGCAAGACTATTACTCGGGCCGAACCGAAATGGGGTACTATTACTACATCATAGATATACCGTATACTAATTTTAGGTATTTCCTAGGATTCTCAATTTAACCTTAAGTTTTTTTTAGTTGATTCTTTCACCTCTAATGGACTTATTTAGTTCAATTATCCTTCTATGGAAGATTTGGGGTATTACAACTATTGTCCAATAAATTGATGGGCTTTATGAGCATGGTTGTGCTAAACTAAATAAGATTAAATCATGTTGTGAGAAACACCATAAAATTCCATTAAAAATAGTACAAATGCAAAAACAATATTTATCATTTTTGAAAATGGGCTATATTGGTAATTTAATCCAATTGGAATATAATACAACCATACCAGCAAGCTACAGGCTTCTCAAGTGTTGTCTGTCTTTCAATTTTATTTTTGACGTAGCAAACTAGGCTCCATAATAAAGAAAAGAAACATGAGAAAATTGAGAAAACTAGGCTCTTGATGACGTGTATTTTTTTCGTTTTTATTTCAAAAATTATATGGAATTGCCACGTCAACGCCACTATGGCACAAAAATGACATGTTACCAATTTCCGATGTGAAATTGATCGAAAATTGACCGTAGTGACTCAATTACTAAAATTAAAACATTCAATGACCTAATTTGAAATATTTTTTCTTCCTGTGACCCAATTACAAATGCCCCTATTTTTGAGTGACATATTTAAACTTAACCCATTATCAAAGCATTTTATGTTTTGCAATTTTGATGGAAGAAATCATTTAATATAATTTTAATTTAATGAAAAACAAAATGTATGTCAGATAGAAGGTGAGGTGGCAGCACCAGGAATATTTTT
Source organism: Tripterygium wilfordii (assembly GCF_013401445.1). Classification (NCBI taxonomy): domain Eukaryota; kingdom Viridiplantae; phylum Streptophyta; class Magnoliopsida; order Celastrales; family Celastraceae; genus Tripterygium; species Tripterygium wilfordii. The sequence continues at coordinate 8,665,843 of NC_052235.1, read as the reverse complement.
GTATTCCGTGTTACTACTATGTCTAATAAATTGATGGGCTATACGCCCAAACCACTAGTTAAAGTAATAAAGATGATGTGTATTACCCTTTTGACCAAGATTCGAATCCCCTCTCGATCTCTCCTCCGTTTCAAAAAAATAAAGGACAATGCTAGAGACCCCCAAAATTTGACTCCCAAAAGTTTCCCAAATCTATGTGATATTAAAATAACCATTGATTAAAAACACACATGTGGGGCCCACTTCACATCCAACACTCCATATTAAATGGGGGTCTTTTGGGAGTCAAATTTTGGAGGTCTCAAGCGTTATCCAAAAATAAATAAATTGATGAGCTTGGGAGCATGATTGTTCTAAACTAATTAGGATGAAATCATGTTGTGAAAACTAGGGGTGTCCACAATCGATCCACAACCGAGAAACCGATCCGTAACTGTGGTTATTCGATTTTCGGTTATGGTTTTGAATATGGTTATGATTTTAGTAAATGTTTAGATATTTTTACAGTTATAATATTAATATATATTACATAAATATATATTAAATTAGAATATATATATATATATATATATATAATTCTCCTATATGAACAAAAAATGTGAACCAACTTTGTGAACTTCAAATCCAATGGTTGTAATAAAACAAAACAAAAGTGGCGACCATAAAATTTCTGTGGGACCCATCACATCTATGATTGAAAAGTAGATTCACAAAGTTGGCTCACATTTTTATATATAAAAGTTACATATTGGAATATGAGACTATGGGAGGCAAAGTAGTATTTGTAAAACTTTGATTATATCTTCATAACAAATTATAAATTTAGATACCAATTAACCTAATAATTACACAAATTATAAATTAAGATTGATTAGTTGAAACTCATAGCGACTTTATCATTTTAAAATTCATATAAATTAAGAATGATTATTGTTAAAGCGCAAGTGGGGAGACACCTTCATATACGTTTCTTTTTTTTTTCTTTATCATATTATTTCTCTCGGTATTGTAAATTTATTTTTCTTTAATTGTGATGAGATAATACATTTATTATCATTATCATGAATTTTTAACAAACTTTGTTAAACGGAGTTCGAGTCGATCATGGGCTATTTTCTCACTCTATTTGAGATTTATTCATACTTTTTCCATTTCTTCAAAAATCAAAAACCGATCCGATCCGAAAAATATGGTTATTTCGGTTTGGTTATCCAAAATATATGGTTTGGTTATGGATTCTAAAATATCATAACCGAATCAATTCGGTCATTTTGGTTATGGTTAAAAACCGAACCGAAAACCGAATGGACACCCCTAGTGAAAACCACGATAAAAAATCCATTAAAAAATGGTACAAATGCAAAAAACAATATTTATCACATTTCAAAATGGGCTTTATACACCCAAACCACCGGTTAAAGTGATAAGGAAGATGCGTTTCACCCTTGTGATCGATCAGGGTTCAAATCCCCTCTTAGTGTCTCCTCCGTTTCAAAAAAAAATAAATTGATGGGCTTAGGAGCATGATTGTTCTAAACTAATTAAGATGAAATCATATTGTGAAAACCACCATAATTAAAATCCATTAAAAAAATGGTACAAATGCAAAAAACAATATTTATCACATTTCAAAATGGGCTTTATTGGGAATTTAGCCCAATTAAAATAGAGTACAACGATACCACTAACTAAGATACAGGCTTTCAAGTGTTGTGTACTTGTCTGTCTTTGCTATACAGTAGAGCCAAGAAAACATGAGAGAATCTAAATAACATTTTTAGGGAACAGAGCATTTTTAGTGTTTAACAGCTAATTTGAGCATTATATATATATGCTATAAGTTCTCTTCAACATTAATTTAATTCTCAATTAACAAATTTCTTGAGACTGCAGAATATGAATTTCTCAGGTTTTTCTTTGCTGTTATTCTTCATCCTCTCACTACCATCTTTATTTCAGCTCAAAATGATAACAAGTATGAAGATATTGTCAAGACAGTGAGAAAGATCAACAAGCATGTTTTGTTGACTCTAAAGGTAATTAAGATCACTTTATTGTTCTCTCTCTTTTTTTAAAAAAAAGGTAATTAAGATCACTTCATTGTTCTCTCTCTTTTTTTAAAAAAAAATACAATTGAAGAGTTTGCTTCTCATTAGAATCGAACATTGGACACACATATGCCTAACCCAATCGATTACCAACCAAGCCACCGCTCATTGGTATTTCATTGTTCTCTTCCTTACTTATTAGCTATGTTTAGTTATTTTATGTTTCATATTTATAATTACTGGATAAAAACTTGATGCTTGATTCTTGCACATATATAGAACTCAAACGGAGATCTCATTAACCAACTTTCAAGATCACTCTCTTTTAGGGGACCACATCATTCAAGTATAAAAACATAGTTGTTGTGAAATTATTCGCAAGCGGACAAGTCGCACAAGTAATAAAGAATGAGTAGAGTATCGTTCCCACGAGGATATTTTGGCAAATTCAAATTCAAAGTCAATTCAAACAATTATTACACTAATTGGCAATGCGAATTGTGATTGTGGTCATTCAAAGCTAACAAGCAACTGCAAAATCACTAAGTAAGTAACAAATTGAACAATTAACTAACAACAAACGACAATTTGATTTCCAAGAAAGTTAAACACTAGGGTTCCTAATTTCACCACCTCTCATCCAATTGAACTCCATTGATTCTTTAACTCTCAATTCTCAAATTAGTTGTTGACAATCAATTTCCCACTCTATTCAATGTTCTATTCCTAGATACATCGAATGTGTTTTCAACATAAATCCGGGTTATTCCTAACACTCGGATTAGTACATTGTAAACCCATTAAGATCAATGGAAATCACTTAACAATTGCATAAGTCATAAACCTATATTTCTATGGTTCATTCAACTTATGTTTTCTATGGATTCTTGCAACCTTAGGCCTATCCTTCCGGACTCAACTCAAGCTAAAAATCATTCAAATGGTGATCAAGCATTTGAAAGCAATAAGTGTATCCATAGAAAATCAACAACAATAAGAGAGATTAAAGACTAAAAATCAAGTTCATTCAACATTCAAAGAGGGGTTCCATTAGGACCCCTAGTTAGAGGATTAGTTCCTCATAATCACGAAATACAACTTGAAATCCATACTAGCAGTCATTTAATACAAGAAATGAGAAGAAATTAGATGAAACCCCTGAAATTCCAGCTTGAGCTCCCAAGGGCTGCCGTCCAAGCTTGAGAGAATTTCTCCAAAGTTCCAACCCCCCAAAACCTAGCAACTTATTCCTTTTATACTCCCCACGACCCAGAGTCGTTTATCTCACAGGATTATGTCGTTTTGAGCTGGTCTTCCTTGACTTTAGGTTAATTTCGGACAATTAAAGGCCTAAAAATTCACGAGACTACTCTGGCCGATCGATCGGTTTTTGGCCCGATCGATCGGAATTTTCCACTGTCCAATTCAGCTAAATCAGCATCCGATCGATCGGATATTTGGGCCGATCGATCGGTTTTTCCCTCCGGGTCCAATTTCTTGCTCATTCCTATCCATTAAGCTGCTTTTCTTCCATTTATGCTCCGGAACCTGAAATGTGCAAATAACATTCTTTAAGCAGCATATAATTCGAATTAACTCTTAAACAATGCAAGATTTCATGTAAAAGGATGCACAATTATATGAATATAATTGGCATATCAAATACCCCCACACTTAATCTTTGCTCGTCCTCGAGTAACTCCAGAATCAAGAATGAAAGGAATTTTAAAACTTTCCCACACTCTCAGGAATGAAAGTAATTCAAAGACAAAGGAGAAGCATCAACAAAACTGTAGCTCAGTAATCTTTTTGACAGCCTTAGGATTATAAATCAAACTCTAGCAGAAAACACAGCACATTACAAATTTTTTAGCTTCAACTTCAAGTCTCACAGATATTCACTCGCAAGCAAAATCGCACTGAAGTGGCTAAGTGTTTCTCTCAAGTGCATGTGGGCGGAATATTATAAACAAGAACTTAGAATTCCCACATGCAATAATGTAATGAAAGCTTAAGAAACAAATGAAATGATCTCATGAATGGATGTCACTTAACCAAGCAATTGACCAACATCCTTATTCACCAACTTGTGTTCAAATCCAAAGCATTCTCAAAATCAAGTGGGACTTTTTAAGCTTGTAATGTAGGGTAAAGGCTAGATGAGAAGGGCAAAGGGTATAGAATTTTGAATTAGTGGAGGATCATTACACAAAGAAATGTCATTCAAATTTTTCTCCATACTTCACTATCTTTCCATTCTTCCATCATTCCCTTTCCTTCACATTCAATTCACAAATATAGAGTCACATGCACTTGCAATTGTTTTTTTTTTTTTTTTTTTTTTAAATCAACAATCAAATTGCATGCTCCTGTTTCTTCTTTTCTATCAGTCAATACCCCCCCACACTTCTTCCAAAAGAAACTACAACATCCATCCACACTCCCTCGATGACCAAAAGAAATTCAGCATATATCATTCCAATTTTTCATTTAACATAAATAATTCTTCCTCCACAATAAGAAGCATGGAAGTTGGCTATGAATAAAAGGTCAGTGTTTGGCTTCAAAAAGGGTGCAATGGATAGCATGTATAAAATATGATGAAAAAGGTATTTATAGATCCAAAAATGGCCTTACTCTCATTTTTCAAGAACACTATTGAATTTCCCACATGAAAGTTGTAGTACCCGGTTTTCGTCCGGCCCAAAAAAAAAATAATAATAAAAAATTAAAAAAATAAAATTTAATTAATGAAATTAAAAAATACAATAATAATAACAATAATTCAAAAGCCCGTTCTAGAGCCCGTAATCTCACAAAAAATTCAAAGCCTGTTTCTTGGACCCATAAGCATGTAAAAAATCCTAAAGCCTATTTCTTGGACCATAAGCCCATAAAAATTCCAACCCAAGCCCAATATAACTAAACCCTAGAAAATATCTAAAAAATAGGACATTTAAATAAATAATAAACAAAAGAAAATCCTTAAGAGAGAAAGGTGGTTCCTTTATTAGGGTTTCACAAAAATAAGGAAAAGACAAAAATGTAAGTCTTGAGGGTTTTAGAGAAGGAGAGGTAAATAGGGTTCTTGGGGGCATTTTGGGATTTTTTAAAATAAAGATAAGTTAAAAGGGAGAGGGTAGCCGAAGTTAAAGGGGAGGAAAAAGAGAAAAAAAGCTTGTGAGAGGAGGGCTGCCGCACAAGAGGGTTTTGGTGTGAAAAGGAGAAAAAAAAAAACAAAAAGAGAGAGAGCAAGAACAGGGGAAGGAAATCGGGAGAGAGGAAAGAAAAAAATAAAGCAAAGGGAGAAAAATCGTGAGTCAAGGAGAACTTTGAGTTTAAGAAAGGAGAACTTTCGATTGCTCTAAGAAGGTAATATCTCGTACATACTTGGATTCGTTGGGTTCCATTTTCTCGGTTCTATCTTTGTTAATACTGGGTTTCAATCTTCCTAGCTTGAACTTCTTTTGTGCGTTGTTTTGACTTTGGGTTTTGATATTCATTTATACTGGTATATTCACTATGATTGATATTTGGTGTCTGTGAAGTTTGGGCTGTAATGTTTGGCTGTGATGTTGAGCTATGAGGTCTATTAGTCATAATGTGGTGTTTATTGATATCCGGTGCAATTGATGGCTGTAATCTTCCTAGCTTGTCATATTGGATTATGGATCGGGCTTTGAAACTTTGATTATTTATTGTATTAAATCTTGATGATGATAGGATGCATTCATGGTGCTGTGATTAATTTCGGGTGTTAGTTTTGGTGTTGATATATTCACAGTGCTGATGTTTGATAAGATGTCCAGATTTTGATGTTAATTGGTGGTCACAAGCTTGATTTAATTGAAATAGGGTTTGTGTTGATATGGGCACAGTTGGGGGATCGGTTCTAGGTATTTTGAAGGTCTCAATGTGTTTAGAAGGGTGTTTTCGATGGATTTGGTTGGATGTATTTGTCTGAGTGTATACATGTTTACGTGATTGGTTTTGGAAAATCGTGTTTATATGTTTTTGGGTTAAGAGGTGGAAGTTTGTGCATCTCTAGGGTTTATGTGGATGAATATCTTAGTATGAATTTGATTTGAATTTGGATTAGCATGTGAATATCCGTTTTTGACCCCATTTTGTGTTTGTTTGTTGGGCTTGGGCCGGTGTAGTACCCGATTTTCGTCCGGCTAAAATACAAAAAAATACAAAAATGAGAAAAAACACAAAAATGCAAAAAAACACATTTGTTGTACCTATAAGCCCATAAATATTCTCTTTCTTGGATTCTTAAGCCCACAAATACTCATATCTTAGCCCAATTCATACCAACCTATGTTCAACATTTGTTGGCCCATTTCATGAAGAGCTAATTTGCTTGTGTCCACTACCATCTTGACCAATGTCTTGATTATCATTTGAAAGCCCACCACATGATTTGTCAAACCCATTACTATTTCCACCTATACATATATACACATATATGTATATCTCTCTTGACATCATTCCATGCATCACCATCATTTTAGTGCAAATTGATGTGCAACTCCACTTAAATTCAATGGTGGTGACTCCATTTACATTCAATGGTGGTGAATCCATCATTTTAGTGCAAATTCAATGGTGGTGACTCCATTTACATTCAATGGTGGTGAATCCATCATTTTAGTGCAAATTCAATGGTGGTGACTCCATTTACATTCAATGGTGGTGAATCCACTTACTTAGTGCAAATTGGTTATTCAATGGTGGTGACTCCACTTAGGTTGCCATGGTTGGTCATTCAATGGATGGGTAGCTCCTAATTTCCTATAAATAGAGAGCTAAGGGAGAGAGCTAAAGGAGGAGAGCAAGATAGAGAGCTAGGGGAGAGAGCTAAGGGAAGAGAGCAAAAATAGAGAGCTAGGGGGGGAGAAAAAGAAAAAGAGAGAAAGAAAAGGGGAGAAACTTCTTGCTATCAAGTTCATCAATCATCAAGCTTTCCTGTTATTTTTTTTGCTACAACAATCTTCTCCAATGCGAGCCTCTACAATCAAGGACTTCAAACTGCAGGATTTTCAAGACCCTAATCTGTCCGAGATTAGCAGACTGCTTTAAACTTTGAATTTTGCTCTGAAATTTTGATATAGTGTTTATTGAGGTGTTGTGACATTGTATATAAAATTTCGTTGCATTTCGACCTCATTTGATAGGTGAAATCAGAGTTGAAAAATCTGTGCGCAGTGTGTGGTTTGAAAATCTGTTTTGTGCAAATCTTGATTCTTTGATATATAGGTCATTTCAATTAAAGAAATCATAAGTTGATTTCCTTTATTTGAATTATGAACCTTATTTGATTTCATTTATGAATTTGCCATAAGTTGGCAATAATAGGTTAAATTGATAGATGACACTTTTCCAAATAATCATTTATACCATAAGTTGGTATTTAAAATTAAACCTACCAAAAGTTGATAGGTCATTTTATCATTTATGCCATAAGTTGGTATTTAAAATTAAACCTACTAAAAGTTGGTAGGGCATTTTATTAAATAAACCATAAGTTGGTATCTAAAATTAAACCTACCAAAAGTTGGTAGGACATTTTATCATTAACACCATAAGTTGGTGTTCAAAATTAAACCTACCAAAAGTTGGTAGGACATTTTATCATTAACACCATAAGTTGGTGTTCAAAATTAAACCTACCAAAAGTTGGTAGGACGTTTTATCGTTAACACCATAAGTTGGTGTTTTAAAATTAAATCTATCAAAAGTTGGTAGTGTGTCTCCAAATAAAAAAACTATCATAAGTTGATAGTAATATTACAATTTTTTTTAATGCTATCATAAGTTGATAGTATTCTTACAAATCTTTTCCCAAAACTATCATAAGTGGATAGTGTTATTTTAAACCTATTTTCAAATAAAAACTATCATAAATTGATAGTAATATTCCAAGCTTTCTTTTTCAAACACTATCATAAGTTGATAAGTGTGTTGAAAGTAATAATTCAAACTTTAACAATTACACCTTGCAAAGAGCAAGTTTCCATAAGATAGCCATTAGATTAATCCGGGTAACCGTTTTCAAACGGGAGTTGTGGGGTGCCTAACACCTTCCCCACACTCAATCGATCCCCGTACCCTTTTCTCTGGTTCGCAGGTCTTTTCGGTGTCCAATTGCACCTTAAATCAATTGGTGGCGACTCTAAACATTTTTCATCCTCAAACGCCGGTCTGCGTCGTGACCCCGGTTGCGACAGCCGGGCTTGACTCTACTTGGGCCGGACTTGATTTCGTTTGGGGCCGGAGAGTTCATTTGGAGATTGGACCGGGTTTGAGCTATTAATGGGCTCTATGGGCCATATTTAAATTTGTATTTTTATCGTTATATTTCATTATTTGTATATTTTTATCTTATTTTTATTTGGCATGTATATCTTTGTAAATGTAAGTCATGTAATAGGGTAGCGGAAATAATGAAAAGTAGATTAGTGTAGTTTAGTTTTATTTATGTTTAACGTAATTAGTATGTATGTTTAGGGGTTTAGTTTTACCAATCCATCAATTCAATAATCACGTTTTTACCAACTCTTCATAAAAACAAATTAATGGATATTACATTAAAGTCAACTAGGAGGAGGACTTGATGACATTCAGCTCCTGCCTAGACTTTAATTGTGTTATCCTTATTTAAACAAATGTAAATGATAATTAATTTACTAAATACCTAAATTAAAGTTTATTAGGAGGAGGACTTGATGACATTCAGCTCCTGCCTAGGCTTTAATTATGTTATTTTTTCAAATTAAAGTGTCATTTATATTTCTAAACACAATGATAAATTAATTTACTAGATACCTAAATTAAAGTTCATTAGGAGGAGGACTTGATGACATTCAGCTCCTGCCTAGGCTTTAATTATGTTGTCTCTTCAAATTAAAGTATCATTTGTACTCAAAACATAATGGTAACTAAATTGAAGTTAATTAGGAGGAGGACTTGATGACATTCAGCTCCTGCCTATGCTTTAATTATGTTATCTTTTCAAATCAAAATATCATCTATATTGGACAAACAACTTTTCAAGAAAAAGCACATAGATCAATCTAGGTAACCTTTTAGGGAGTTGTGGGGTGCTTAACACCTTCCCCACACTCAATAGACCCCCTTACCCATTTTCTGGTTCGTAGACCACAGTTTTTAGTGTCCAATTGCACTTAAATCAATTGGTGGCGACTCTAAACAATTTTCTAAAACCAAATCATTTTTTCATTCTTTCATCGCCGGTCCGCGTCGTGACCCTGGTTGCGACAGCTGGCGACTCTGCTGGGGAGATGGTTTTTATACCAAAGGGGTTGAGCCTGTGTGATTGATTTTTGTGCTTTTCTTGTATAGTTTTTTATGTTAGTTTCTATTTGTATTTGTATATTAAATTTGAAGAATTTGATGGATTTGTTCAATGTTGTAGATTTCTTCATCAGATATGGGCTTTGTGGAATTTAAATGTTAGGGATATTGGTTTGTATGCCCCCACACACACATTCACACATCACTACACACACATAACCCTATACCCGGGTTACTTAGTGACTAGTGAAGGTTGACCTACCACTTTCATGGGATTCACTTCCCTGTATGGGTGGGGGAAGACACCTTCCTGGATTGACGTCCTCTTATGACATTAAGGGATGGGCTTTTGTGATCCAATGGAGCAAAAGCCACCTGATCCAGAGACCTCGTGATTAGTTAGTTAAACCACCCATATGCACCATAGATAAACCGTAGCCATGGTTCTAAACCTCCAGACATTTTTAGGCGGTATTACCCATTTTAGGAACAAAAGGGGGCATCTCTATCCCTAATTATTTATTTCGCATGTCCATACTATGTTATATGCCTTAATCAAGCTCATTATTTTTAGTGTAACTTATTCCCTCTCGTATATTGTTTTGCTTGTATCCTAACTTAACTTGTGCAGGTTAATATCCATTATTGTTTTTCTTTTTCTTTCTTTATCATTGATCATGCATACACGTTAGAGCACATCTTTGCAATCTAACTAGATAATATTGGCAGAATGATCAAGCCCATAGGAACCAGCACGGTGGAGTTGGGTGATCCAGTAGAAATCAGAGACAAGTTAGATAAGCTACAAGAAGAGTTGGGAGATGGTTTGAAAGAAGATCAGTCGTTGAGACCAGTGAAGAAGGTTTCATTCCAGACTCGAGCACCGGAAGCTTTGTCTGAGTTTTGGCAGAAGCAGGATATGAATACAAAGAAAGCGTTTAGGAGTATGTTTGGGAGAATTGATCATCTGTTGACTATTCAGACGCCAGTAGCTCTCCTGAAGGCGGCTATGCAGTATTGGGATCCAGCATACCGTTGCTTCACTTTTGGGTCGATAGATTTATCACCATTGATGGAAGAGTATGCCGAATTATTGGGGTACACCTTGCACGCTAATAAAATCTATAACCCAGGAGAAAAAACTTTTGCAGAAGCAGTTATCTCTAAGCTTTTGGGTTTACCAGTGAAGAAGATTAAAGAAATGGGAAGTACAAAGGGTGCAAGGTGGACTTTTCCAGAAGAAATATTGATGAACTTTGCTAAAGAGAATTTCCACAAGGAAGAAGGACGATTTGCTTTTGCAATTGTCATATATGGTACCGTGATTTTTCCATGTGCTGGTGGAAATATAGATAGAGGTGTGATTAAGATGGTTAATCATGTTAAGCACCAAGCGACTCCAGTGCCTGCCATATTATGTGAGACTTTCCGGTCCCTTAATCACTGTCGTGTTTCTACGGAAGGGAGGTTTATTGGATGTGCTCAGTTGCTTGGGATCTGGCTTATTAGTCACCTAAAGTATGACAAGACAGTTGGGGCTCCTTTTGTGCAGTTCCAAAAGGATGATTGTCAGTTGAGAGATCCTATTAGTGATTTCGAAAAGGCAAGATTGCAGCCTTTAAAGCCTTCAATGGAGAAGTGGAGTTGTTTTTTGTCTAGTTTGGATGAAAAGAAGGTATACATGAGAGCCCCATGGCATAAAACAGACGGATTGATTTATAGGTGTGGTGATTTCGATTGGGTTCCACTTATAGGCCCTTGGGGAATTACAAGTCAGGCACCGGCCATGTTTCTCCAACAAATAGGTGGGAATCCATGTAGACCAGTCACTTTTCAGTTGAAGGAGTTTGAATTCTCCCTTGAAGAGGAAAAAGCAAAGGCGTTAGTACGAAAGATAGTGGAGGCCTGGAGTACCCCTCAAGGAGTAAGAAAAGGTCCGCGAAATATTTATGGAACTGTTCAGTACAAGGCATGGCACGCAAAAAGAGGAAAATCTTATACAGATTATGATATGTCCGATGAGGGAAGAAGGAAAGGAAAAGGAAAGTTAAGTGGAAGAGATAATGGGGAAGAAAAGCATTCTCAGGAAAATGAAGCCATACTCAAGGAGGTCACTGAGGAAGAAGATGAAGATGGAAGGGTTTCTTATCCAGATTTTGTCCCAGACAGAGGTGTAGAAGTAATGGTGGAAGAAGAAATTCAGGAAATGGATGGAGATTTACAGATGGAGGACACATCAAGTGATGATGAAATGGTTAGAGGACCATCTGGATATCCTGACAAAGAGGCGAAGATAATGTGGAAAATGCTGCAAACTATGACTGAGAAATATAAAAAGTATAAAGGAAAGTTTAGAAGGATGAAAGTTGAGTTTGTCAAGAGCAAGAAAATGAAGCTGCAAGAAGATTTGCAAATGGAAAAAGAAAGGGGCAATCTTCAGGAAGAGTATACCAAGATGAAGGAGCAAGTGAGAAGTATGAAAGGAGAACTTCAAGAGGCACGAAAGGAAATTACTCAAATGAAGGGAACAATTGTGACATTGGAGGAGTTAAGCTACAATGCTAAGAAGGAGATAGTTGACAAAGTTGATAAGTTAAAGAGGAATAAGGTGGAGATCAACTCTCTGAAAGAACAAATGGAGTATGCCATTTCAGAAAGTCAAAAATTCCAGAAGTTGTATGAGGCAGACGAAGATTTCATTCAGCAAAAAGAGGCAGAGGTAGAAGAATTGAATCAACAGAATGATTTCTTACATGATGAATTGAATGAATTTCAACAGAAGCAACAAGGCACAGAGAACAAGATCAAGTTAATTATGAGTCGAGCATTGCAATTATCAGAATGGGCTCACAGCTATGAAAAACGGGTACAAGATCTGAAAGTAAATCGGGCGTTTAAGGCGCCAGAGTTGGCTGGGATTTCCTTGTTTTTGACAGATTTACACAAAGACTTGTATGTATTTAGGGAAAAGATATTTCAAACGCAGTCAGCTAATTCTGATGTTATTGAGATTGATAATGAGTAAAGATGTAAACAATTTGAGCTACAATATTTTGAATGGAATGTTATTTTGCCATTATTATTTTTTTGGATTGCAAAGATTTCTTAGGATTTGCACAAATAATAACCACATGCATGCATGTTCTTAAATTAAAATAAATGAGAACTAATTTGTTGTTTTCATAATGCACAGAAAATCATAAATAATCATAGCGCCCAAGAAGCACCATCGACACCCTTATCAGACTCGCCTACAATCAAGAATTATTGAGAATATGGAGCAGGAAACGGGTGAGCATAGTCAGAATCAGGATATAGCTGAACTGAAAGAGCAGATGGCCTTATTGATGAAGAATATGGCGTTGCTAATGAAAGGAAAGGGAGTAGCTGAAAATTCTGAAACACCAGAGGTTCCTGAGAATCATTTGCGCCAAGAAGTACCAGTTTACCCACCCGGGTTCACTCCTGTCCGTAACCAATCTTTGCCTGGTTTGCACCAGCATCAATATGTTTCTCAACAGGCAACGACTCAGAACCCAGCTTACATTCATCTAGTTGATCCTCATGGGCATGAGAATCCCTTCCCAGTCGGTGCTGATACCGCGGGAACTTTTATTGGCGGGGTAGTAACTGAGGGAGTTCAGAATGAAGAAAGTAGCTCAATAAATGCTATCAAGAAGTTGGAGAAAAGATTAAGAGCCATGGAGGGTTTCAATGCTGCAGGGATGCTGAACCCAGCCAATTTGTGCTTGGTGAAGAATTTGAACGTTCCACATGACTTTGTATTACCAAAATTCAGTTTGTTTGATGGCACTGGAGTCCCTTTGGATCATTTAACGATGTATTGTCGGCGCATGCAGCCATATGCAAGCGATGAGAAAGTGTTGATGCATTATTTCCAAGATAGTCTGACTGGGGCAGCTCAAAGGTGGTTCAATACCCTTAACCCTTCATCAGTAGCTTCGTGGGAGGATTTGGCTGAAATGTTTATGAAGCAGTATAAGCATAACGAAGAAAAGATCCCTACCATTTACGATCTGCAGAACACAGCAATGAAAAGTGGGGAAAGCTTTAGGGAATTTGCCCATCGATGGAGGGATTTAGCAGCCCAGATAATTCCACCCCTTTCAGAAAAGGATTTGTTGAACGCTTTCATTGATGCTCTCCAGGAGCCTTATACTTCCAATCTGGCGGGAGGCGGTCATAGTAACTTAGCTGATATGATACAAGCAGGCGAACGAGTTGAACGATGCATGAAGAGAGGTACTCTGTATTATCCCACCCTTGATAAATCAGACCCAGCTAAAGCAAGTAAAGGCAAGAAGGCTGAAGTGCATTCTGTGAATTTTGATTCAAATCCAGCTGTTTATGGTGTGCCTACTTCAGATTATCGCCCTAGAAGCAATGCCCCAAGGATGTCAAGCCCAGGAGCCTACTATAATCATAACCACACCCAAAATCCTTATCCACCCCGATTCAATGCACCATTACCCAATCAATACTCGCAAAACCCAAACACTTACCAAAATTTTCAAAACCCGAACACTTACCAAAACTTCCAAAACCCAAACACTTACCAAAATTTTCAAAACCCAAACACTTACCAAAACCCTCGTCCAAATTTCCAAAGCCAAAGACCCAGAAGGCCCGTTGAGCATTTCGATCCTTTGCCCATAACCTATGCTGAATGCTTCACAAAACTTCAAGCGCAAGGAGCAGTGGCTCCTGTTCCGGGACGGGTCCACCAACCTCCATATCCCCATTGGTATGATCCTAATGCCACATGTTTATATCATGGAGGTACACCCGGGCACTCAACTGAAGGATGTTTACAGTTCAAAAGGATAGTCCAGGGAATGATTGAAGCGAAATGGCTGGATCTTAGTGCAATCAATAAACCAAATGTCAACAACAATCCATTGCCTAATCATGAGAAAGAGGGGGTGAATGCCATTGAAGAATTTTGTGCTACAAAAAGATGGGTATCAGAGATTGCAATGCCGTTGGGCCAGTTGTCTATGGTGTTGAGGAAAGAAGGATTAGTCGAGGAAGTGGCAGTGGAAGTGCCCGTTCAACGTGGACTTTTTGATGACATGAAGACTTGTGAGTTCCATAGAGGACAGAGGGGACATGCTATTGAGGATTGTTGTGGCTTTCAGGAGAAGGTACAAGAGTTGATGGATTTGAAGATAATAAAGTTTGAGGTGAAAGGCCAATCGAATGAAGTCAGTGTTATAGGAGGATATTATCAAGGGCCTAGGCCGAACCGTGCTCCGCAATTTGTCTTGCAATATTATGTGGAAGATGCGCCACCAGTTGGGCCACTCAAATCAAAGATAGATCCTTTGTACAAAAATGACAAGGCTGTGCCATGGAATTATGAGGCTGAAGTTAGAGGAAAGCAAGGAGAAATGGTAGATAATATTTCTGGTGTCAGTGGAGTTACCCGAAGTGGGAGATGTTATACGAGAAATGAGCCAGAAGGGAATCCGGTGGTGGATCTTGAAGCTGAACGTATAAGAAAAGGGAAAGCAATACCTGAAGTTGAAGGATCAGGTTCTATTCCAGAAGAAGGGCTTTTTGTACGCCCAGAGGAGAAAAAGAAAGTTGTAACGGATGTGGAAGTCCAGGAGTTCTTGAAAATTATTCGGCAGAGTGAGTACATGATAGTGGATCAATTGAAGAAAACCCCTGCAAAGATTTCGATCTTGGAGTTGATAATGAGTTCTGAACCGCATCGACAAGTCTTGATGAGAATGTTAAATCAGGCGTATGTATCAGACAAGATTTCTACAGACTCTTTTAATGGCATTGTGGGAAATGTGTTGGCCTCTCATTTGTTGTCCTTTACTGAGGATGATATTCCGCCTGAAGGGATGGGGCACAACAAAGCTTTGCATATTTCAGCCATGTGTCGTGGAAAGGAATTAGCAAGTATTTTGGTGGATAATGGGTCATCGCTCAATATTTTACCAAAGGAGACTTTTGAAAAATTGCCGATTGACAGATCTTATTTAAGACTAGTGCCGATGGTAGTAAGGGCATTCGACGGAACACGTAGAGAGATTATGGGAGAAACAAAAATACCTTTACAGGTTGCAAGCGTAACTTTCAATGTACCATTTGTGGTAATGGATATCTCACCAACCTACAGTTGCCTGTTGGGACGACCTTGGATTCACACTGCAGGAGCCGTTCCCTCATCGTTGCATCAGATGCTCAAGTTTGTTCATGATGGAAAGGTTTATATAGTAAAAGGCCAGTCAGAATGGATGGTTGCTAGTTTGTCTAATAGTTCTCCTATTGATGCTCCGGCAGAGGGGGTTGAGAGTTCATTCCAATCTTTTGAAATTGCTAGTGCTAGCTATATGAAGGAAGGATTCTCTCCCTTAAAGCCACAAGTATCCAAGGTTACGAAGAATGTAGCAAAATTTATGTTGAAAAAGGGGTTTCGCCCGGGTGAAGGACTTGGTAAGAATCAACAAGGAATTAAAAAGCCAGTAGAAATGGTGAAACATCCAGAACGTTGGGGCTTGGGTTATAAGCCAACTAGGGTTGACAGGAACCGTGCGCAGGCAGAAAAACAGGCAAAGAGGTTTGCTCGTCTGGAAGGAAAGGAGCTGGAAGTTGAAAAGAAACCGATTCCTTGGCTTTATGACAGTTTTGTGTATGGAGGGATGCAGAACAAGATAAGTTTGGCTGATACTGGGGCAGTTTTTGGAAAACTGCCAGTTGAAAAATCGGCTGATAAAATTGGGGCAATTTTGGCAAATATGTGTGATCAGTTTGAAGACTTCCAAGTTGCTGTGGTGGAAGAGGAACAGAGTTCGACTGCTAGACCTTGCTTTGTCATCTCGCGTCCTTCAAATTTCAAATTAGGCAACTGGACCAGTCTGGAGCTCCCAGTATCTCTCAAGAACTTGCAAGAGTAATCCCGAGTGCACTACCATCGTGGGCCCAGCTCACGGCCTTCGTTTGGGTCTTTTGTAATGAGCATGTTTTACTTTGCTTTCAATAAATTTTATAGTATGGCGATTGCATGTTCTATCTTTGTACATATTCCCTTTTCCATGAAATGAGAGTCTTTTGATAGTTATCCATATTCATGTTTCTTCATTCCCATTTGAGTTTTTCTTCTCCATTCTCAAAGCCATTTTATTCACTTCTTCAACAGGATTGAAAATGATGATAACGAAGATGACGAACTTAATGAACCAGATTTTGATGCACCCATTAGCAATGTTGAATCTGACTATGAAATAGAGGAAGAAATTGGGATTTTACCTGAAATGTTAAGACAAGTCAATCAAGAGGAGAAAATAATACAGCCACATCAAGAGGTAACAGAAGTTGTTAATTTGGGAACTGAAATGGAGAAAAAGGAGGTTAAGGTAGGAGCTGCCTTCGAAGGAGAAAACAAGAAGAAATTGATAGATTTATTGCATAATTACCAGGATGTCTTTGCATGGTCTTATCAGGATATGCCCGGTCTTGATACAAGTATTGTTGTTCACAAGTTGCCATTGATTCCAGAATGTACCCCAGTGAAACAAAAGCTAAGGAGATTGAAAGCAGATATGCTTTTGAAGATAAGAGATGAAGTGAAGAAGCAGTTCGATGCTGGTTTTTTAGCAGTGGCTAGATACCCTGAATGGGTGGCAAATATTGTACCTGTTCCCAAGAAGGATGGAAAAGTGCGGATGTGTGTCGATTATAGAGATCTCAATCGTGCAAGCCCGAAGGATAATTTTCCGCTTCCCCATATCGATGTTTTAGTGGATAATACAGCTAGACATTCAACTTTCTCTTTCATGGATGGATTTTCGGGTTACAATCAGATCAAGATGGCACCAGAGGATCGTGAGAAAACGACTTTTATTACCCTCTGGGGAACCTTTTGCTATAAAGTCATGCCGTTTGGTCTGAAGAATGCTGGTGCTACTTATCAACGAGCCATGGTCACTTTGTTTCATGACATGATGCATAGAGAAGTTGAAGTATATGTCGATGATATGATAGCAAAATCCAAAGAAGATGAAGATCATATTGTGAATCTTAAGAAATTGTTTGATCGATTAAGGAAGCATCAATTGAAGTTGAATCCAGCTAAGTGCACATTTGGGGCGACCTCGGGGAAGTTGTTAGGTTTTATTGTAAGCAGGAAAGGAATTGAGGTAGATCCTGATAAAGTGAAGGCGATCTTGGAGATGCCACCCCCTCGGACAGAAAAGGAAGTTAGGGGTTTCTTGGGAAGGTTAAATTACATTGCCAGATTCATTTCACAGTTGACAGCTACTTGTGAACCTATTTTTAAATTGTTGCGTAAGAGTAATTCAACTGAGTGGAACGAAGATTGTCAGATTGCATTCGAAAAGATCAAACAATACTTGAAAAGTCCTCCAGTGTTGATGCCTCCTGTAGCTGGCAGGCCGCCTATTCTCTATTTGACTGTCTCGGATAGTTCGATGGGATGTGTGCTTGGACAACATGATTCATCTGGAAGGATAGAGCATGCCATTTATTACTTAAGCAAGAAGTTTACTAGTTGTGAAGCAAATTATTCGATGTTGGAGAAAACTTGTTGCTCTTTGGTTTGGGCTGCACATCGGCTTAGACAATACATGCTTTATCATACAACGTGGTTGATTTCCAGGATGGATCCTATCAAATACATTTTTGAGAAACCTTCTCTTTCAGGGAGGATAGCTAAATGGCAGATGTTGTTATCAGAATATGATATTTTGTATGTTACACAGAAGGCAATCAAAGGGAGTGCGATAGCAGATTATTTGGCAGATGGAGCAATTGATGATGCTCAGTCTATGGATTTGAAGTTTCCAGATATTGATGTCATGGCTGTGTCGATAGAAGAAGGGAATCAGAAGGATTTGGCAAAGTGGACTATGTTGTTCGATGGGGCTTCTAATATCATGGGATGTGGAATTGGTGCAGTGTTAATATCACCCGATGAGAATATTATCCCGTTTACAGCTAAGTTGTATTTCGAATGTACTAACAATGTGGCTGAGTATGAAGCATGTACGATGGGAATTCAAGTTGCTATCGATATGGGGATTAGGAGGCTACAGGTCTATGGTGACTCACAGTTGGTTATTAGGCAATTGAATGATGAGTGGGAAACTAAAGATGACAAGCTCATTCCATATTATCAACATATCAAAAAGTTAGTTAAGTTTTTTGATTGGATTGAGTTTGATCATATCCCAAGAGAGGAGAATCAAATAACGGATGCTTTGGCGACTTTGGCGGCAATGTTTGATGTAGACCCAAAAGGGGAAGTGCAGCTAATTAAAATTGAGAAACGAGAAGTTCGAGGTTACTGTTCAAATTTAGAGGGAGAGCCTAATGGTAAACCGTGGTATCATGATATTCAACAGTACATTGAAAAGAAAGCATATCCATCAGGGGCATCAGAGAATGATAAGCGTACCATCAGGAGACTGGCAGGATCTTTTTTCTTGAGTGGAAATGTTCTTTATAAAAGGAATGATGGGATAGTTTTCTTGCGTTGTGTTGATGTTGCTGAGGCTAAACAAATAATGGAGGAAATTCATGAAGGAATATGTGGGACTCATTCCAGTGGATATGCAATGGCACGGAAGATTATTCGTGCAGGGTATTATTGGTTAACCATGGAGAGGGACTGTATAAGTTATGCAAACAGATGCCACAAGTGTCAGATTTATGCAGACAGAACACATGTTCCAGTTAATCCATTGCATGTGTTGACATCACCATGGCCTTTCTCAATGTGGGGATTAGATGTCATCGGTCCAATTGAGCCGAAGGCTTCTAATGGGCATCGGTTTATTCTGGTTGCTATCGATTATTTTACCAAATGGGTGGAGGCTGCTTCGTATTCTAATGTGACAAGTAGCGTGGTTGTTCGGTTTTTGAGGAAAGAGATTGTTTGTCGATATGGAGTCCCAGAAAGAATTATCACTGATAATGGCACGAATTTCAACAGTAAAATGGTGAAGGATTTTTGTGACCAATTTAAAATTTATCACCATAATTCGACTCCTTACCGTCCGAAGATGAATGGGGCTGTCGAAGCGGCGAATAAGAATATCAAGAAGATCATTGGGAAGATGACAGAGAATTACAAAGATTGGCATGAGAAGATCCCTTTTGCTCTATATGGTTATCGGACCTCAATACGGACATCTACCGGGGAGACGCCTTTCTCCTTGGTGTATGGCATGGAAGCGGTTTTGCCTATTGAAGTGGAGGTTCCATCCCTTCGAGTAGTTCTGGAGGCAGGATTGGAAGAATCAGAATGGACTCGAATGCGTTATGAGCAGTTGAATTTGATTGAAGAACGAAGACTAAGAGCAATTTGTAAAGGGCAATTGTATCAAAGAAGATTGATGAAAGCACATAATAAGAAAGTTCGACCTCGCAGTTTCAAGGAAGGAGATTTAGTGTTGAAGATGATCTTGCCGCCTCAAAAGGATCACCGAGGGAAGTGGACACCGAATTATGAGGGACCATATGTGGTGAAGAAAGCCTTTGAAGGAGGGGCATTAATTTTGACAAGAATGGATGAAGAAGAATTGCCTAATCCGGTGAATGCAGACGCCATCAAAAAGTATTACCCATAGCAAAAAAAAAAAAAAAAAAAAAAAAAAACTTGCTAGATTGAAACCCCGAAAGGGCAGTCTAGGCACAAATTAGAGTTAAAAAAAATAAAAAATAAAAAATAAAAAAAAAACTCGCTAGATTGAAAACCTGAAAGGGCGATCTAGGCAAAAATTAGAGTTAAAAGCTCGCTAGATTGAAAACCTGAAAGGGCGGTCTAGGCAAAAATTAGAGCCATAAAAATCCCGCTGAAGTGAAAACCCCTCGTGGGCGCTTCAGGCAAAAATTAGGGAAAAAAGAAAAGTCTCTACTAAAGTGAAAACCCTTCCTGGGAGCTTCAAATAATATTGAGATCAGAAAGGTGTGGTGAAAACAACTAAGGGGAAGGAGGCAAAGGCCTTTCGAGGATTTGAGATGAATATAAGGAAATACAATGAATGACAGATAGCGAGGCTGTACACGGGTGGATTGGTTATGTTCAGGGGTACGCATGATGAGTCTGCGAAGGAGAAGATCGATATAGAAGTGGTCAGATTCAATAATTGTAAAATGGGGGCACACAAAACTGGGGCAGTTTTGTGCGGAATCAAAGTTATCTCATTTTATATCTTGTAAAAATTTCTGCTATTTCCTTTATTCCTAACCCTCTTGAATCATATATATACTTGATCAGTCTCTCCTGTTATCTATCTATTCTAAATAAAACTCTCTGAGGTCATTCAATTCATTTCTGAATTCCTTATTCATTGCTTGTGTTCTTCACGATTTTTATTGCTTGTATATCTTGCCTTCAGAAATCTCATGTAGTACAAGCATTGCCATATTATTGAATTTATTTGACAGTTAAGTAAAGTATTAAAAGAATCATGACAAGACATTGTTCTTAGCAGGAACTTGAGAGATTTTGGTGTTCTTGACTGTAAAGGAGCTAAAAGAAATTAAATGGCGCTAAAAAGCATTGTGGAGCCGAAGAGATTGTGGTGTTCTTAATTCCAAGAGAGCTAAAAGAAATTATATTATGTTAAAAGACATAGCGGGGCCCAAGAGATTTTGGAGCCGAAAAGCTTTTGTTTGGCGTTAAAGGTATGTCGGATTTGATGGAAATAAGATGGAAGCAGTAAATCGATGGAAAGACCAGACAAAAAGAGAATGAAAGATACAAGAATAAGCGTAACATGGCAGATTGAATATAGGGTGGAATCAAAAGTGCAGTCTTCTCATGATGGATGATTGTAGGATGATAGGGGTGATGGTGCCTACGACTATTAACCAAAATCAAATTTTCAAAATGAGAAAAATAAAAGAAAATACAATTTTCTTCATGCATTCATACACTCATGGATATTTTCTTGCATAAATTCAAACAAACATTTGGCCAAGCCGGGAATGACCTTGTGATCCCGTGCCCTTTATTTTTCTTGCACAAACATTTGGCCAAGCCGGGAATGGCCTCGTGATCCCGTGCCCTTTATTTTTCTGCACCAACATTTGGCCAAGCAGGGAATGGCCTTGTGATCCCGTGCCCTTTATTTTCTGCACAAACATTTGGCCAAGCCGGGAATGGCCTTGTGATCCCGTGCCTTTTATTTTTCTGCACCAACATTTGGCCAAGCCGGGAATGGCCTTGTGATCCCGTGCCCTTTATTTTCTGCACCAACATTTGGCCAAGCCGGGAATGGCCTTGTGATCCCGCGCATTTCAGTTCCCGTACAAAACTCGGTTGACTACACCTTTGTTTGTCTTTTATTTCATAAAAGACATACAAAGGGGGGCAGCTGTAGTACCCGGTTTTCGTCCGGCCCAAAAAAAAAATAATAATAAAAAAATAAAAAAATAAAATTTAATTAATGAAATTAAAAAATACAATAATAATAACAATAATTCAAAAGCCCGTTCTGGAGCCCGTAATCTCACAAAAAATTCAAAGCCTGTTTCTTGGACCCATAAGCATGCAAAAAATCCTATAGCCTATTTCTTGGACCATAAGCCCATAAAAATTCCAACCCAAGCCCAATATAACTAAACCCTAGAAAATATCTAAAAAATAGGACATTTAAATAAATAATAAACAAAAGAAAATCCTTAAGAGAGAAAGGTGGTTCCTTTATTAGGGTTTCACAAAAATAAGGAAAAGACAAAAATGTAAGTCTTGAGGGTTTTAGAGAAGGAGAGGTAAATAGGGTTCTTTGGGGCATTTTGGGATTTTTTAAAAGAAAGATAAGTTAAAAGGGAGAGGGTAGCCGAAGTTAAAGGGGAGGAAAAAGAGAAAAAAAGCTTGTGAGAGGAGGGCTGCCGCACAAGAGGGTTTTGGTGTGAAAAGGAGAAAAAAAAAAACAAAAAGAGAGAGAGCAAGAACAGGGGAAGGAAATCGGGAGAGAGGAAAGAAAAAAATAAAGCAAAGGGAGAAAAATCGTGAGTCAAGGAGAACTTTGAGTTTAAGAAAGGAGAACTTTCGATTGCTCTAAGAAGGTAATATCTCGTACATACTTGGATTCGTTGGGTTCCATTTTCTCGGTTCTATCTTTGTTAATACTGGGTTTCAATCTTCCTAGCTTGAACTTCTTTTGTGCGTTGTTTTGACTTTGGGTTTTGATATTCATTTATACTGGTATATTCACTATGATTGATATTTGGTGTCTGTGAAGTTTGGGCTGTAATGTTTGGCTGTGATGTTGAGCTATGAGGTCTATTAGTCATAATGTGGTGTTTATTGATATCCGGTGCAATTGATGGCTGTAATCTTCCTAGCTTGTCATATTGGATTATGGATCGGGCTTTGAAACTTTGATTATTTATTGTATTAAATCTTGATGATGATAGGATGCATTCATGGTGCTGTGATTAATTTCGGGTGTTAGTTTTGGTGTTGATATATTCACAGTGCTGATGTTTGATAAGATGTCCAGATTTTGATGTTAATTGGTGGTCACAAGCTTGATTTAATTGAAATAGGGTTTGTGTTGATATGGGCACAGTTGGGGGATCGGTTCTAGGTATTTTGAAGGTCTAGATCCATCTAGGCAGCATGACTTCCTATACCCACTTATCTTTCGGGAGTATAGTTATGTGCTTTCCCATGATTATGGTTTAAATAGATCTATTTTGTTGCAAAATGTCAGTTATGAAAATAAATCTAGTTTACTAATTGTAAAACGTTTAATTACTCGAATGGATCAACAAAATCATTTGATTATTTCCACTAATTTTTCTAACCAAAATCTATTTTTTAAATGCAACAAGAATTTATATTATCAAATGATATCAGAGGGTTTCTCAGTCATTGTGGAAATTCCATTTTCCCTACAATTCGCATCTTCTTTAGAAAGGTCAGAAATGGTAAAATCTCATAATTTACGATCAATTCATTCAATATTTCCTTTTTTAGAGGACAAATTTTCACATTTAAATTATGTATTAGATGTACTAATACCCTATCCGATCCATCTGGAAATCCTGGTTCAAATCGTTCGATGCTGGGTGAAAGATGTTTCTTCTTTGCATTTATTACGATTTGTTCTCCATGAGTATTGGAATTGGAATAGTCTTCTTACTCCAAAGAAATCCATTTCTATTTTTTCACAAAGTAATCCAAGATTTTTCTTGTTCCTATATAATTCTTATGTATCGGAATACGAATCTATCTTTCTTTTTCTACGTAAACAAGATTCTCATTTACGGTCAACATCCTCTCGGGTCCTTCTTGAGCGAATCCATTTCTATGGAAAAATAGAACATCTTGCAGAAGTCTTTCCTAATTATTTTCAGGTTATCCTTTGGTTGTTGAAGGATCCTTGCACACATTATGTTAGATATCAAGGAAAATTCATTCTGGCTTCAAAAGATATGCCATTTCTGATGAATAAATGGAAATTTTATCTTGTTAATTTATGTCAATGTCATTTTTTTGCGGGGTCTCAACCGGAAAGGATCTATATAAACCAATTATCCAAGCATTCTCTCGACTTTTTAGGCTATCTTTCAAGTGTGCGACTAAATAATTCAGTGGTACGGAGTAAAATGGTGGACAATGCATTTCTAATAGATAACGCTATGAAGAAACTCGATACAAGAGTTCCACTTATTTCTTTGATTGTATTATTGGCAAAAGCGAGAGTTTGTAATGTATTAGGACATCCCATTAGTAAAACGACCCGGGCTGATTCATCGGAGTCGGATATTATTGACCGATTTGTGCGTATATGCACAAATTTTTCTCATTATTATAGTGGATCCTCAAAAAAAAAGAGTTTGTATCGAATAAAATATGTACTTCGACTTTCTTGTGTTAAAACTTTGGCTCGTAAACACAAAAGTACTGTACGCGCTTTTTTGAAAAGATTAGGTTCGGAATTATTGGAAGAATTTTTTACAGAGGACGAAGAGATTCTTTCTTTGAGCTTCCCAAGAGCTTCTTCTACTTTGCGGAGGTTATGTAGAGGTCGGATTTGGTATTTGGATATTATTTGTATCAACGACCTGGCCCCAGTTCTGATGAATCTAGATTGATAAGATTATAGATATCTTTTTATGGATGTTGATATTGGTTGACACGGATATATAAGTCATGTTATACTGTTGAATAACAAGCCCTCAATTCTACATTTATAGAGAATGCGTGTGCTTGGGAGTCCCTGATAATTATTAAATAAATCAAGATTTTACCATGACTGCAATTTTAGAGAGACGCGAAAGCGAAAGCCTATGGGGTCGCTTCTGTAATTGGATAACCAGCACCGAAAACCGTCTTTACATTGGGTGGTTTGGTGTTTTGATGATCCCTACTTTATTGACTGCAACTTCTGTATTTATTATCGCTTTTATTGCTGCCCCTCCAGTAGATATTGATGGTATTCGTGAACCTGTTTCTGGATCTCTACTTTATGGAAACAATATTATTTCTGGTGCCATTATTCCTACTTCTGCAGCAATCGGTTTGCACTTTTACCCAATCTGGGAAGCGGCATCCGTTGATGAATGGTTATACAATGGCGGTCCTTATGAGCTAATTGTTTTACACTTCTTACTTGGCGTAGCTTGTTACATGGGTCGTGAGTGGGAGTTCCATAAACCGGATCCAATACCCGGTTGTCTAAAACATAGATGACATTCAAATCATCTGCAATGATATGACAAGGCACATCAAGTCTGCATCATTTGAATTACGTACAAATCCCGACTCTTCCCCCCACACTTCATATTTTTATCTATCATAGGGGAAGTCCATATCATCCTCGGTAACTTTGAAGTGCTGGGGCTTCTCTCCTGAACAATGAAGATTCCACATTTTGAAATATGCCATTTCAAGATTCCTCACCTGCAATAAGGAAACAAGCATAAACTTAAGTAAAATATCTGTGGCACAGATAAAGGCAGAGTGATTTGATCGTGTCTTATAGGCTCACCCAGCGTGTCGTGTCAAACAGAGGGCAAGTCATGCGAGCTGCCTTGAGTTTATTGGTAAGAGCCTGAAGCTTTTGCCGGTTTAATGCCAAAGACACTGCCTTCTCTTCATACTCCTTTATGCTGCAGTAGAAGGGTCATCGAAACAGAGTTGAAAATGAATAATATTTTACTCAGAAATATAATCATGTACATCAAAAGCAAAAAATAAAAAATGAAAATCATTCCACAATGGCCAAGAAAGTGAAAAGATGGACAGGCAAATAGATTCCACCTTCAGGAGGATTCAGTACCACCTGAGGAACAAAGGAGGTGGAATACCTAACCTCCAAACACAATGTTGCATCAAATGGAGTTTAAAGTTAAAACATTGCTCTATGATGGAACAATTTATAGAGAGCTAGAGGGCAAATTGTATATGGCCCAGAGAAAACAAGGCCCACTTGGTTGGCTTGTTAGGTAGACAACATTATTCATTTAAAATGGAGTTTGACATTAAAAGACTGTTACTACGATGGAGAGCGCTAGAGGGCAATAAGCATATATGGTCCAGAAAATAAGGTCCACTTGCATGGCATATTGTCAAAATATGAGTTGCAAACTTCTGTACGTAAATCTAGCCACCAAGTCTTATGTCTTTCTATTTATGCGGCAAATGAGACACAAACCTGCTAACAATCATCTCCTCTCCCAATCCAGTGGCAAGACAAAGGGATCCGGCAAGCCTTGTAGCCATTTTCTCAAGGGGCACTGTCACAATTGGTAGACCAGCCCATAAAACATCAGTACCCGTAGTATACGCATTGCATAAAGGCCTGCAAAAATAATAACTTAACCATCAATTTACAAACTTCAAACTAAAACGATTGATCGACTCTAGAAGAAATAAAAAGATATATCTTACGTGTCGAGGAATAAATCAGCTAAAGCACTACGTTTGATATGCTCTCGTTTCATTGCAACATCTGTGAAGATTATCTGATCTGGCTGCACACCCTGTGCAGCAGCATCTGCACAAGTTCACAAATTTTTAAGCAGGGCTCATATCCAAGGATCAAACATATAAGAATATTAAGTATTAACACAGAACCCCCAGAAGGGTTAAAAAAGAACCACAAGTCTAGTTTGGTTCAAGGACTGGGAATGCATTAGGAGATGATGCAAGTGAAAACACCGTTCGTAATAGAAAATAGAAGATTCACTTACATGCGCGGACTCTCATTTCACCGGCAGCTGGGAACCTCAGAAGCCAAAGTGCACTGTTTGGTACACGTTTAAGGATATTGCACCTGAAGCCATACAAAAATATAAGCTTATATTGCTGAACTGCCATACTATCACATGCAACCACAAACTAAAGGCTATCCCAACATTACCAGGCATTAAAAATTTCAGGGTCCATTTTATGCAGCTGATTAAAGCATGCAAATATAAATTTATCTTCAGGGAGTCCATAATCAGCTCGCTTTTGCTGGTAAGTTGGGTCCAAGACATCCAAATTTTTCTGAAAGGGAAAACATATTAATGTTGTTATAAAAAATAGATCTCCAATAAGGCAATATGTTACGAAGCACGTGATAAAATCAAAGAGGTAGCATTTAAAAGCCAATTAAGGACTAACCTGCTTATAATCATTCACAAAATAACAATGAGGGACATGGACAAGCTTTTCAGAATAAATATGTGCCAAGCGAATTGGTGAAACAAACTGCACGAAAAGGTACATATCAGGCAAAGAGTAAGTTGTAAGGGATAATACAAGAAACCTAGGATTAGATTTTGGTCCTTTACTCACCTCGTCGTACTTAACACAAGAGGGGGGGTGAATTGTGTCCCCAAATTCCGATAGGAATCTCTTTTTATAATTTAAAAGGAAATCAATGTCAATTAACAATTAACACACAATTTTGGACTCTAATGATTATCCTAATCAATATTCATTCCAATGCAAGATGTGATTCAATATGGTGAATGATCAATTATCAAATAATCAAGGAATTGCAAAAACAGATTTTTCAAACAACACACTGCGCACAGATTTTACAACTCAAATTTCACCTAGCAAATCAAGTCAGAATTCAACGAAATTTGGTATGCAGTATCACAACACCCTAATGAATACTATATCAAAAATTCAGATCAAAATTTAAAGTTTAAGTAAGTCTTCTAATCTCGGACAGATTAGGGTTTTGAAAATCCTGCAGTTTGAAACAAGTAGTAAATATAAACAAGTAAACAAAGAAATCAACACAGCGATTTATAGTAGTTCGGAGACCCTTCTCCTACGTCTACTACCTAGATTCACCAACCTAGGATTTTCCCAACTTCACTAAGGTGTGGTTTTAAGAGACCCACAAAACTCCTTACACCAAGGGTTTCTAAGAACTCCCTCAAACTTCAATGTTTACAATTTCCCTTAACAAAGGGAATTTCTCAATGGGATTTTCAGCCAAGGTTCTCACAGGTTACCTCAAAGGTATTTGGTGTGGAACTCTCAAGATTACAGCAACACTCTCAAAGATAGGATTTTAAGAACAAGAGAGGTTTAGATTGTAAGTAAACAAAGCCTAAAGGATATAGGAACTTCCCTTTTGCAAAAGCAAGAGTAGTGAGAAGTCCTTGATTGTAGAGGCTTGTATTGGAGAATATTGTTGTAGCAAATAGCAAGAAAGCTTGATGATTGATGAACTTGATAGCAACAGGTTTCTCTCAAGGATAATTTTCAATTTGCTTCTCCAAGTTGTATGAAAGGGAAGATCCTCTTTTAAAGGCAATTCTCTCCTATGCTTGCAGCCATTGGATCAAACTTCAAGAGTTGATCTCTACCATCCATTGCAGCTCCTAATCTTGGTCATTGATGATTTGGGCAAACAAATCTCCACCATAGAGCATATAGACGTTGCACATGCTCCTTTTTTAAGTCAAAAATTGCAAGCAAGAAAGTTGTCTTATGCACAACCATTTGATCAATGTATGTCTTCAAATCTTGACCATTCAAACTCTCTTTAATTCTCAACCATGGATGTAGATTGTACTATGCCATCTTGTCCCTTCATTTTGAATCAAAGACTTCAAAAGTGATCTCCTAGTCAAGGATCTTGTTTGATTGCACCAACCTAACTTTCTTGGTAGCACATGTCTTGAGTGAAAATGTCAAACAAGAATATATCACTAATGATAGAGAGGACAAGGTTTGTCCCACATGTTTGAAAAGAGTTGTATCTCCATGAAGACCACAACCAATAGCCTCAATGTTGGATTCATTCAACTTGATTAAGTGCCTTAGTGGAAAGTTGGCAAATATAGGATTTTTCATAGTTTCCTAGAGCTCCAAGCTCATTCTTAGAAACAGGACTTCGACCACTCTTGAACATACTGAATTCTGAGCCATATGAGACCACAATGATGATTAACCTACAAGGAAATAGGAGGTAGAACTCCCCAATTGCATGTAAGCTCAAAGAGCTTCATATAGAGCGCATAAGTTAATTACATTAGAAAAACAACCCAGAAAATTCAAATTACTGCATGATAAATCATTTTATATGTATTAGAATGTCCATGTAAAATTTCATAACAATCGGAAATCGTTTGGTCACTCAACCAAGCAATTAGATCACTAATAGTGAAACCGATAAATTCTAAGTGTAAATTCAAAGTCATTTTGCAAACTCAGTGTAAATGACCTTTTCTCTTGAACTTTACTAAATCAAATATGTTCATAGTGATGAAACTAAGATGCACACAAAATTTCATTTAAATCGGAGTTCATTTGGTTCATCACGTTCACCAAGAACACATATGCACAAAATTAGGTAAAACCTAGTTTTGGCGGAATTTAAGCATATGACTAAATATATATGTGATGCACTTAATTTCTCATGATTATAGTCCTAGAACATATATTAAACCTTCATGTGCATGTAGTTCAAGTTTCAAGTCATTTGGACCTAAGTTGGTTAAGATATGATAATTGAAAAATTGATGCTCTAACTTAGTTCATGTATGTTTGTTTTCAAAACTTAATTTCCAGCACTATCTCAAAAATATATAGTCATTTAAATTCAATTCATATAAATCAAATATTGCTTTAATGTTTCATTATCATTTATAAATGATTTAATATCATCAAAATTAAACATATAGGACCATAGGTCCAACACTTTTCAGAATAAATATGTGCCAAGCGAATTGGTGAAACAAACTGCACGAAAAGGTACATATCAGGCAAAGAGTAAGTTGTAAGGGATAATACAAGAAACCTAGGATTAGATTTTGGTCCTTTACTCACCTCGTCAGTGACCAAGTAATCAATGTAAGTTGTCCCGGTTGTTCCAGGAAATCCCATGTATGAAACCTGAATAGGAGCAGGCTGCATAGCAAATATTTCATTTCGTGCTCCCTGCATTAATACACAAAAAAAAAGGTTGTATTGGACCAGTTGTCATCTTGGAAAGGCCAAAGTAAAAGAAAAAAAAAGTTCGGAAAAAAAAGAGAGAACTGAACCATACCTTGGTGTAACCATTAAGATTGACAAGGATCTGTATCTTATCTTCATTAATAAGTTTAGCAATCATATCAGATGACATGGCAGAGACCTCTATAAAATGCTCAGCTTCAGACTGAATACGTTGTCTCCATTCCGTACCATCATTTGGACTCAAGGCATAACAAAACACCTGTATGTTTTCACCAGTTATTGGCACTCTTCATATTGCAAAGAGAATATGAAAGCTAACTATTTACACACCTCAACGTTTTCTCTATCATGCATCCCAAACACAGATCCCATGAGATGCGACAAGGGGTGATTACCAAAGTCGCTGCTCACATACCCAACCCTTAGTCTCTCACTTCCACCTTCCTGCTTAACAGGAACTGAAGCAAGATGGTTGAAGGGAGAAAGAGCAAACCGTGATGCAATTATGGAGCAATGGGCGGCATATTTACGGCTGCAAGAAGAAAGGTTCGATTAATCATACAATCATCATCATAGTTGATCACAAAAATTCAAGAAACAACACCTAATCTCAAGTGCAAGCAAAGGATCAATCGGGTATGCTATTGCATGGAATGGCTGGACACTAGGAAGAACTGACATCTGCATTCACAAAACTGTTCAATGAGATCCCAGGTGGCAACATCCAAGTGGTAAGCATGAGCACTAATTATTCAGACAAGGGAACAGAAAATGATTACGTTAATCTGTCTCCTGATAATCCCTTCAACTTCAGAAAACATATTATGACGGTCCTCCCAACTGCAGACACACTGCAAAACATATGACCAAAAGAGATTAGAGTTTTATACAGGAGATTTCAACCAGGATCATGGAAAATGACCCACCAAACTGACTGTTTAATCTACCTCAAGTATTTACAATCATTCCTGTAGGTGCCAAAAATGGTGTGGCACCACGTCAGCACATAATGACAAAACTAGTAGAGCTATATGGGTCTTCCCACTTAGACAATCACGATTAGGCCCAAATCCGAAAACCCATCTGAGAGGCCCATATACAATCTTTACATCATTACTAAGTAAACATAGCAGTAGTTTTACGATAAAGCTGTCACCCTCTCTGACATGTATTTGCAGGAGTTTTATAGCTTTACAGCCTGTTTGCTTTATCATTTGTACAATGACTTTTCCTTAGCAATATGGTACCAGGTTTCGAGACGTTTGATGTGTTGGCGACCGTGTGTAGGCGCCAAGGCATGGTGTAGGCGCCAAATCGTATGAGCGCCATTGCATGAGTTACCTTTCTTGTAAAGCAGTTCCTATCAGTCTAGTCTACAGCAAGTATCTATAGGTGCAACAGACCTATATCTCCAGGTAAGACATTCTCTCGTACATATTTCTCTTTATAGAGTGTCACCCACAATTCTACCCTCTCCTTTGTTAACACCTGTTGTGATCATCTCGCACTACTACTTTATACTACTTTTTGGTATTTGTCAACTCTGACACAGCCGATATGATAGACCTTTCAGTTACCCTTCTTTCATGCAAGTTGGTCCAATAAAATGTTTATGAGTGCACACAATTCCCGAGGTAGATACTTGTTCTCTTATAAATACCCCCTCTTTCGTATGGGAGGGGGGAGAGGAAAAAAAAACACTTTTGACCCACAATACTGAAAAATACCCCAAGACAACATACTCAGACAAAACACCTAAGAACATAGCTGGTCTTCCACCTCCGACAGACTCTAACTTGATCGTCGGAGCCTCCACGACCGGCACCCCCCAATCCGGTTGAGGAGCTTTCACGGTTTTCTTTGTTGTGAAATCTGCAGAACTCAAGGTTGTGAACGGACCCCACAGAAAGACAAGTTGACCTTTCAACGATTGTAGAACTTTGCCCCTACAATTTGGCGCGCCAGATAGGGGGCTCTTGACAAGTGTTGAGCCAAAGAGATTTTACGACGACCTTTCATTATGACTGAAACCAGCGATGTTACCAACAGCCAGCTGTTAGAACTCATGCAAGCCATGAGAGAAGATATGTTAAGAAACAAACAGCAAACGGATGCGCGATTAGAATCAATGTCGAGCGACAACGCAGCACTCCGTGGGGAAGTATCACAGCTGAGAAGTCAGAGTGCTTCTCAGGTCAATGATCCTACTTCAGTTCAAATACCACCTTTTCCCCGTCTAGAACAAACACCACCACCTAGTGACCCTTTACCTTATCCTTTGAGTGCTCAGTTTGTTCCCAGCACCACCCCTGGCGGGTATGATGTTTCTACCTCGAGGGGTAAATACCCTATGACGGAAGAAACTCCGCAGAATGTCGATAGGGATGCTACAGTAGATCTGACTGCTTCTCCGGGGAGTAAGCTCCCACGGCCACCACGTTTCCCTGCTGCACCTTTCGCAGGGCCCACTATAGCTTCAGTCGCTCAAGCGGCGATGGCTAAGCAGATTCTCGAATTGCGGGGAGACATAGATAAACTAACCAAAGCACCTCCTGCTTCGGCCAAAATTAACGCCAACTGCTATATGGGGTCGCCATTCGTAGATAGTATATACCAGACAGATCTGCCTCACAGGTTCAGCGTCCCCAGCATGAAGTTATACAATGGGACTGACGACCCCGAGGATCATGTAGCCCATTATAAATTGAAGATGGGAGCTATCGCCATACCATATGGCATGCACGAGACATGTATGTGCAAAGGGTTCGAGTCTACTCTTACTGGTCCTGCTCTTCGTTGGTATATAAATTTACCTAACGGCAGCATTGCTTCTTTCGAAAAGCTAGTGGAGACGTTTATGGTGCAGTTCTCCAGCAGCCGTAAAATTCATAAGTGTTCGGATGACCTGTATCGGTTGCCGCAGCGTGTGGGGGAGTCCCTTCGTGATTTCCTCTCCCGGTTCAACACGGAGAAGGTGTCGATACCTTGTTGCGATCCGGGGACCGCAATTCAAGCGCTCCGAAGTTGCTTGCTTCCCGATGGGGAATTCTATGAGGAGCTCACGAAGTGTGATGTTAAGAGCTATGAAGAAGCTCTAATTAAAGCTACCGTGTTTGTTCGATGGGAGGAAGATGCCAGGAGAAAGCCATTCAACCTTCTTAAGCAAGAGAAACGAGAGGACAAGCGTCCTCGGAAAGAATCGCCTGCCATTGGCGAACCTAGTAGTAACTGGCGCTCTCGTAGGTCCGGAGCATCAGATTATGCAAAAAACTGTCCAGAGTATCCTCTGAAAATACATCAAGTCGAGGCTGTACAAATCTTGAGGAAGATGGGTAGCGATGTGAAATGGCCTCCCAAGAAGGAATCTGAAGGGTGGAAAGACCCTAAAAAGTGGTGTGACTTCCATCAGGATATTGGCCATACCACTCCTGATTGTCGGGGCCTTAGGTATGAGGTGGATTACTTGCTGAAAAAAGGGCATCTCAGAGAATTGTTATCTGAGCGTGCTAAGGCTATCTGGGAAAAGAGGAAAGTTGATGACCCAGAGGCATTACCACCTCCACCGCCAGTTACCGCTACTTATTGCGTAATTTCTGGAGGATCCGAGATTAGCGGGCTGTCCTATACTTCTGCCAAGAAACACGAGAAGGAAACAGCAAACCCAGCTGCTAAACTGGCTCGATCAGTGGGAACTTTCACTAACCAAGTGATGGCCTTTACCGACGATGAAGCTACCCAACTGCTACATCCGCATCACGATGCTCTGGTGCTCACACTTCAGGTTGCGAACATTAACTTGAAGCGAATCCTAGTTGACAACGGAAGTTCGGCCAACGTATTGTTCTTGGCCGCCTATAGAGGAATGGGTCTAGATGAGACTCTAATATTGCGGAAGTCCACAGCACTCATCGGGTTCAACGGTGAGGTAAGTCACTCGCTGGGAGAAGTGGTGTTACCCATTTATGCCCCAGGTTTGAACAAGCAGACTCGGTTCTCCGTTGTAGACTCACCCTCTGCTTACAATGCTATTTTGGGACGACCTTGGTTGCATGCAATACGGGCCGTACCCTCCACATATCATCAAATCCTACGCTATCCCACCAGTAATGGCGTTAGGGAAATCCTGGGAGATCAACACTCTTCTAGGAGTTGTTACAGGACCACCATGAGGAGTAAGGGTGAATCCTCTTAGCAGTTACAGAACCAGGCACCCGGTCTGGAACCAGACGAGCCAGGAATGGAGAAGCTTGATGAAGTGCAGATCCATCCTGACTTTCCAGATCATAAAGCCCTGATTGGAGTGCAGCTGCCCATTCACCTACGACAGGAATTGATTCAGTTTCTGTCACGGCATCATGATTGTTTTGCATGGAGTCATGCGGATATGAC
Organism: Tripterygium wilfordii; assembly: GCF_013401445.1. Lineage (NCBI taxonomy): Eukaryota > Viridiplantae > Streptophyta > Magnoliopsida > Celastrales > Celastraceae > Tripterygium > Tripterygium wilfordii. The sequence goes on along the minus strand of NC_052235.1, from coordinate 8,631,664 downwards.
TGGAATAGACCCTGAAGTCGTGATGCATCAGCTCAAGGTCAATCCTGAATACCCTCCTGTCAAGCAAAAGAGGAGGAAATTTGCTCCTGAACGGAATCTAGTCATTAATGAGGAAGTCCAGAAACTACTGGACAATGGCTCTGTGGTGGAGGTGCAGTACCCTGACTGGTTGGCCAACGTTGTCGTTGTGAAAAAGAAGAATGGCAAGTGGAGAGTCTGTATTGATTTTACGGATTTGAACAAAGCTTGTCCGAAGGATCCCTTTCCACTACCGCACATAGACATGATGGTGGATGCGACCGCTGGCCACGAATTGTTGAGCTTTATGGATGCTTTTTCGGGGTACAATCAGATTTTAATGCATCCGGAGGATCAGGAAAAAACGGCTTTCATAACCGAGAGAGGAATTTATTGCTACAAGGTGATGCCTTTCGGGTTGAAGAATGCCGGGGCTACGTATCAGCGATTGGTTAATAAGATGTTCTCTAAGCATTTGGGGGACATCATGGAGGTGTACATTGACGATATGTTGGTGAAGTCTTTAGTTGCGGACCAACATCTTGAGCATCTTCAGCAGGCTTTCGATTTGTTGATCAAGTATAACATGAAGTTGAATCCTGCTAAGTGTTCTTTTAGGGTGGCATCTGGAAAGTTTCTCGGGTATATGGTCACAAAGCGGGGAATCGAAGCCAACCCAGATCAGATTCGGTCAATTTTGAATATCTCTTCCCCAACTTGTGTTAAAGATATTCAGAGACTTAACGGGAGAGTGGCGGCCCTTAGTCGCTTCATCTCCAGATCGTCCGACAAGTGCTGTCATTTCTTCTCTACCTTGAAGAAATCTGTTAGCTATGAATGGACACCAGAGTGTGAAGACGCTTTGAATCAGTTAAAAGCTTATCTTACTTCCCCTCCCCTATTATCCAAACCCAGCACGGGGGAGCAACTATACGTGTATCTGGCTGTGTCAGGGGTAGCTGTAAGCGCAGTTCTGGTTAGAGAAGAAGACAAGAGGCAGTTGCCAGTGTACTACGTAAGTAAGAGCTTACTAGACGCGGAGACCCGGTACAGTTTGTTGGAGAAATTGGCTCTAGCTTTGGTGGTGGCCGCCAGGAAATTGAGACCGTATTTCCAATGCCATTCGATTGCAGTGGTGACTAATTTTCCATTAAGAAGCATACTCCATAGACTTGAGTTGTCCGGACGGATAATCAAATGGGCGGTGGAGCTCAACGAGTATGACATCACGTATCAACCGAGGACTGCCATCAAGTCGCAAGTATTAGCGGATTTTGTGGCTGACTTTGCTCCATCAATACAGTTAGAAGCAGACAAGGAGTTGCTTTGCATGGTAAATCAAGTCCCAAAGGCATGGGCCTTATATGTTGACGGTTCTAGCAATGTTAGAGGCAGTGGTCTAGGAATTGTGCTGATCTCTCCAGAAGGGAGTATAATTCAACGAACAGTCCGTTGCGATTTCCGTGCCACGAATAATGAAGCGGAATATGAAGCATTGATTGTTGGTCTAATGCTGGCTAAAGAGCTTGGAGTAGCGAGCTTGAAGGTTCATTCAGATTCGCAGTTGATAGTGAATCAGTTTATTGGTTCCTATCAGGCCAAAGACGCCAAAATGACTTGTTACTTGGAGCTGGTAAGAGAATTGCAATTAGCATTCGTGGAGTTTTCCATAACTCAGATCCCACGGGCAGAAAATTCATATGCGGACGCACTGGCCAATCTCGGATCATCGATTCAATCCGACCAAGAGCAAACAATTCCTCTGGTACACCTGAAGTGGCCGTCGATCAGTAATCAGAAAGAAGAAGGGAAACCAGATGGCAGTGAGGTCTTCCCCGTTAGTTCGAGCCAAACATGGATGACACCATTTGTTCAATATTTAGTGAATGGTGTTTTGCCAGCAGAGAAGAACGAGTCCAGACGTTTGGTCGCCAAAGCTGCTCGGTATGCAGTACATGATGGGCAGCTGTATAAAAGATCGTATTCAGGTCCTTTGTTGCGATGTGTGGATTCACAGCAAGCACAGTATGTGCTGGCAGAGTTGCACGAATGAGAGTGTGGTAATCATTCTGGAGGAAGAAGTTTGACTCATCGGGCCTTAACTACTGGGTATTATTGGCCAACAATGAGATCGGATGCACTTGATTATGTAAGAAGGTGCGACAAATGCCAGAGATTTGCCCCGATTCCACACATGCCACCAGAAAGACTTACTCCCATCGTGGCGCCTTGGCCCTTCATGAAATGGGGGATGGATATAGTTGGTCCCTTGCCCAAAGCATCAGGTCAACGGCAATACTTCCTTGCAATGACTGATTACTTCACCAAATGGATTGAAGCTGAATCTTATTCTTTGATTAAAGACCTAGATGTGAAAAAGTTCGTTTGGAAGAATATAATATGCAGGTTTGGAGTGCCTAAGGAAATTGTGACGGATAATGGTCCGCAGTTTGCGAGTCACAGATTTCAGGAGTTTTGCGCTAACAGGGGAATTAAGGTAGACTTTGCAACGCCAAGACATCCACAGTGTAATGGCCAAGCTGAAGCTTCCAATAAAACCTTGATCAAGACCCTGGAAAAGCGTCTGGAAAAGGCTAAGGGTGCTTGGGCCGATGAATTACCAGGAGTACTATGGTCTTACAGAACTACTGCACGAACCCCTACAGGGTCGACTCCTTTTTCTCTTGCATTCGGATCCGAGGTTGTTATTCCGGTCGAAGCTGGACTCCCGTCTGCCAGATTTCAGTGGACAAATGAACAAAGGAACTGGCAAGAATTGAATGATCAGCTTGATACTATTGATGAACTCAGAGATCAGGCGCTCACACGGACAGCTGCATACCATGACAAAGTCTCGAAATACTTCAACAAGAATGTTCGAACTCGAGCATTTCAAGAAGGGGATTTTGTGCTCAGGAAAGTCTTCGAGAACACCAGGGAGCCGAATGCTGGGAAGTTGGGCCCGAACTGGGAGGGCCCCTATTTGATCCACAAGGTACTAGGAAATGGCGCCTACAGATTGCGCAAGCGAAGTGGAGAAGAAATCTTGCACCCATGGAATGCTGTCCATCTAAAGCTGTACCATTTCTAGAAACATTTAATCTTCTGTTATTTTTGTACCTTGTCGTTTTAAAAGTTATATCGTCAATCGTGTAAATATGAGAACTAACTTAAGCATCGAAGTGTCGATGGGAGTCCCATCGACTACCTTTGATTGTTCCTTTGAGCGCAGGGGCTGAAAGTACTGAAGGTTGATGATTCAGTCGTCTATTAAGACGACAAAGCATGGAGGCGCCATTACAGATAAGTTTTCGTGATTTTTTGATTGTTCCTTGCGCATTATTGAAAGAACTTTATAAAAGATAGGAATATTGAAAATACTGATTTTATTTTCGAAACTGATTAAAAAAAAAAAAAAAAAAAAGGTACGGTCCTTACGACCAGATGTTCAAACTGTCATTCATTTTATTTCTCGCATCCTTAATCAAAACAGAAAGATTAAGGAGCGAATCTTGGAGTTTGGCTATGTTCTGCTCCATAGCTCGCGTTTCCACAAGCTCCTCCAGCTGGAGCATGGCACAGCCAACAGTCTGTAGAGCTTTGGTTAGCTCTGTGATTTGTCCTACTTGGTCCTCCATGTCTCCTTTCATCTCTTTCATCTCCTCCTCCATCGCTTTCAGCGCTTCTTTCAAGTCACTGATATACTGGTTAGGGTTTCGATAGTCGGGATGAAGGGACGAACTCACGTCCTTGTGATCATCAGAGTCGGATGGGGAGTTGACGGAACTTTGGGACGCGGCCATTGCTGTAGAAGTTGGAAGAAGAAATAGTCGCTAGGATGATTTCCTTGCTGCAACGAAATCGTTCTTATATAATGAAGTATCTTACATTTTCATCTTCTCGAGAACCTCCACAATTAATTCTGCAATTAATTCTTTTGCGGTAATCCAAGGGTCAAGATAAACTTTACAACCGGAAAAATTTCTACCTGAACATTTAATATGGACAAAGAAGTCCAATGTATCTAAAGTTCTAAAGTGAACTAATCTAAAAATTCTGCAAAGTTCTCTGAACTGTTGCTGAGTAATTAAAGACAGTATTGAATGAAAGTTCACAATGATTCCAATCAGCGTGTGCCATTAAAACACCTTTATCACTGGGGGGCAAAGGTTCACCCAGTATGACGAATCTCAAAGCATTAAATACAGACTAGTTTTTAAGCTTACCATCGCCAACACATGGTGTCGCCAGACCTCTGATAGGATATTACGGCAACCTGGTTGGCCTGACTCATTCCCAGTGTTAGGCTACCTCTGTAGAGGATGCCCGGACTGGCAATGAAGCCAGGCCAGCGTGGCTGACATAATAGTACCTCTTGTGTTTTCTGGTAGTAACAATGATATAAGGGACGACTGATCAAACTCACCGACAGCGCTGGGCAACCCGTAGGGGTTTTTTGCCGAAGCTGACGGTGTAGTCTGATCAGCAATACCAATATCACCGAGTTCCCCTGTTGAGTTATCTTTCAACTCTCTGTTGTGTTTTGCTCTATACACCTTATATAGAGCGTAACAGTCTCGTGGATTTAATTTTCTGCTGAGTCCGCCAATAGTATTCTGGAACACGTGTTGTTATTATAACGATTTCTGGCCTGACAATGCCTGTATTTAAGTTTTCGGAGTTTCTCAGTCAAGATCTTGTTTTACTGTTCTACGATTTACTCTGCCATATTCCCTGAAGTTGGATATAATTGCGTCCGACTGTCCCATCTTGTCAGATTTCGTCTTTTGCCACGTATTTCACAATAGTTTCAGTCGCCTCTTAGAAATCGGTTCTCATAGTCCAACTCAAACTGGGGGACAGAGTAAGGTTATTTTACTAAAGATACTAGTTAGATGCTAGTTAAAGAGAACATAAAAATACCGAACTGTTCAGACAAATTATTACAAAGAGGGAAGGCAAACAAATTCACGGATTTTCTCCTGGGACCTCAACCTCTGTAGCTTCCACGGTAGCATTGGTCTCAGGACCGGGAGCTTTTATCCCAAGGACTAGCGGTCCAAATGGAACATCTCCTGTAATGGCGGCACTAGAAGTGCGAGGTACTTCAGCTGAGAGATCTTCCGGCCCAATGCTGGGCATTGGCGGTTCGCCAGCTTCAAGGGTAATGTGTTCATCAGTAGGGGTGTTACTCTCTGGAGGCGCCAGGTCTGTTTCGCTGCTAGTTCCTCCAAGTGTTTCTTCGTCTGCAACCCATCTTCTATTGGGCTGATAATTTTCAAGCACCACTACAGCCTTCTTAAGCATCAAGTCTACATCCCATTTCTGATGCTCATTCTTTTTGTACTGGGTTAGCAGCTTGAACCTCTCTGCGGCTTGACCAACACCTCCCATGGCCCCTATTTTGACAAGATAGTTTTCTTTCATCTTCCTGGACAGTTCGATCTGCTCAGTTGTCTTTAGAGTTTGCGCTGCCAACGCCTTGTTGAGCAGATCTTTTTCATTGGAGACTTCACCTAGGTGTTTAGCTTGATGCTGCATTTGGGACTCCAATGTTTTCACCTTGGCCTCAGCATTTTCCAATTGATTGGTGGCTCCTTCCCAGCAGTCCTTGAAATACTTAGCGTCTCTGGTTGCTTGCTCAATTCTTGACTCAAATTGGTTGGCTTTGTATGCGTCGTCGTGCACTTTCTTTTCCAATGCACTCAACATTTCGGTTGAATGCAGCAGTTGATCATCTGCATCTTTCAATTTTTCCTCCAACCTTGCAATTTGAGCAGATACTTCAGTATTTCTGTGCTTTTCACCAATCAATTGACACTCTAAGTCTTTTTGAGAAGACGTGGCGTTGATCAATTTCTCTTCCAAATCCTTTACCACGCCTTCTAGCCTCTCTTTCTCAGTTTTTTCCTTGCTTAAACTGCCAATGGCGTTCTCGCCAGATCTGAGTACCCCCTGCAGCGCCTGTCAAAAGAACAACCAATGTGGTATTAGTAATGAGAACTACTGGTAGTAAATTGATGCACTTTTTAAGACACTTACAGTAAAGCAGTGAGCCACTGAATAATTGAACTGGCTAGAAAGAGGCATAGCATCCAACTTTCTGGCATCTTCAGGGAATACGAATTTTCTGATTCCCACTGGTGGGAGTACAGGAGCAGAGGAGACAGTTAAGGATTTGGGAACCCATATCGAGATTTCTTCCATCTCACTCCCCGTGACGTCCAACCTTAGTCTAGGTTGAATATCTTCCCTTCCTTGGGCAGTGTCTTCCGCTTCCTGGTTGCCCGGTATCGCCAATTCAGTCCTTGATCCGCTGGCCATAGCTTCTTCCCTTGCAACCTCTGATACCACTGTTGGTACCATATAGTCATCAGTTGTCGGGTCAAACTCCCCCCGATCTTCCGGAGCCGGAGTCTCCATTGGCTCAAGAGTTTCTGTCCTGATTGCCCTGATGTTGGGCAACCTCCTGATCAAAGGCATTGTGTCCTCCTCATCGTTATCTGAGCTATCATCCAGAACAATGGTCGTTGATGCAACCGCGGTAGTACTGTAGGGAATGCCTCCTCTACCTCTGGGTCCTGAGGCAAAGGCGTCGTGAAGGTGTTTCCTGGGCCTTTCCGCCTCTTCGCCAATATTAGCAGTTTCTTTTTCACTCCCTTTAGTCTCACTGGTTCCAGTGCTCGTCAATTTGCCCTTACCAGTGGGATCCTCTTTTTGCTTCACTCTTCTTTCGGGTACTTCTCCCGCTATCTTTCGTTTCCCCCTAACTTTCTTGGCTTGGGACGCCTCTGCAGCACGCATAGCAGCCTCAAAGCCCCCACCAACTGTATCTTGTCTCTGCTGATTCTTCTCAGCATCTTGCAGCAGAGCTTCATAGAGGTCGTCTGCGTCGGTGATATCCGCGAAGACGTTTTCAAACATTTCGTCGCCTGCACAAGTAATATTAAAGGATGAGTTTTCAGTGCATGTTCGTTATGAGTCGGGAGTTATTTACTCAGCAATTATTGCACACTTACTGATATATCTCCAGAGAGACGTTTTCTCTAATTTACGGGGCACCAGAATGTTCTTTCTGGATCTTTTCCGTTCTCCAAGATTGTAAAATTCTTCTACCCTCTGCAGCACTTCGGGGCTACTTTTCCATTTGCTCAGCAAATTCTTTGATGCTGCAGAGGAACGATACATAAGATTCAGTGACTGTAATGAACCAATAAATAAGGAAAGAAACTTACTATCTCCTTTAACCCAGTTTGAAGGTAAATCCCCGTGGAACCCAAATACCAGGGCACCCCTGACAAAGATATATCTGTCCTTCCATTCAACAATATGGTCGTTGGAGACGGTGTCGAGAATCAATTCTTCTCTGTTTCTCCGACGGACTAAGCAGAATCTCCCTGGACCACTTAATTTGGCATAGTAGACCACTACCAGCTCTTCGATCCCAAATTCTAGGCTCTCCAGCTCAGCTAAGCATTGAATGCTCAGAAGAATTCTGAGGCTATTTGGCATCCATTGGCTAGGGCATATTTGCCATACCCTACAAGCGTTAGCAAGCAAGCTGGGAACGGGGAATCTCAATCCTAAGCCGAAGGACAGAAGGTAAAATGGTGTCCATCCAGGGACTCGAAAATCAACCCCCTCTGTGTCAGCCCCAGGTCTGATTTCAATAGAAGAGTGAATTCTGTATTTCTCCCGGTAGAAGTCCATTTCGCTTGCTGCCAGGGTCGATTTAGGGTTTAACCCTTTCGGTATCAGTGGTCCTTCAATATGACCATTTCTCTCCGATTGTTTCTTTTCATGAGCGGGCTTACTGGTGCCGACTCTGTCACCGCCAGACTGTGAACTCCCCGACCCAGACCAAGAATAATTCACGTTGGGTTCTTGTTCGCCGTTATTCTGGTCGGTGGGAGTCCTACTGCTACCAGAGACTCTTTCTGATTCTTGAACATGGAATCTTGCCATTCTAGTGAATATAACTTAGGGCAGGAGGAATTGAGAATTACCTTCCGAGTAGTACAAAGTGAACGTCCTGGGATGATCTCTCTTTCTTTTCGTATTGAGCGAGTCTGAGCGAAGTCTGTGGAATTCAGTCGAGAGTTTCTCCTTTGAAAACTCAAAATGTGATTTTTGAGTTTCAGCATTGTACGATTGTCCATAATGCCCTTACGGCCATCATACGCACGGTTATCGAAACGTGCTCCCCAAGGAACGGAAGCAGTAAATATTCAAAGTTTCACTGTGCGCGTCAGGTACATTAAATGCTTGTCATGTCAGGTTGGCACGCGATACGGTATCTATTTCTTACGGTATTGTTCTAACACAATGACGATCATACCATATTACATAAACAGCAATCAAATTTTTCTTCTAAAGCTATTGTTACTACTCTAGTCCATGTAACTAACTTCTCTTGAGATAATTACAGGGTGCTACCTGCCAATGCTTAACGAACAATGGTTACCAAGTCAGAATTGCCGAACTTTTACATTCTCATTTATGTAAACTCTTGTGATACACTGAGCAAAATTGGTACTCATACAGTCGCCATTGAGTGTTCTTTTGCAGGTGGGTACAGTCGCCTTCGAAGCATGGATCGGTTACATCAGATAGTTAACATGCTAGCGCCATCTCAGGCCACAGCAACAGCTCCACTACAGTCATCATGCTAGCGCCAATTCAGGCCACAGCTATGACTACAATCTTATTATCACACTTACGCCCATGCTGGCTACATACAACCTCAAACAAACGAGGTTCTAAGCTTTGTCAACCTCAAACAAACGAGGTTGTCTCCTATACAAACTTCGAACAAAAGGAGTTGTATCCCATCAGCATCGACAAGTGTCAGGATTCTTCTAGCGCTACTCTCCAAGATGTATTTGTTTTCATGCTTAGAGAGTGGGGGACAATTGTAGGTGCCAAAAATGGTGTGGCACCACGTCAGCACATAATGACAAAACTAGTAGAGCTATATGGGTCTTCCCACTTAGACTACCACGATTAGGCCCAAATCCGAAAGCCCATCTGAGAGGCCCATATACAATCTTTACATCATTACTAAGTAAACATAGCAGTAGTTTTACGATAAAGCTGTCACCCTCTCTGACATGTATTTGCAGGAGTTTTATAGCTTTACAGCCTGTTTGCTTTATCATTTGTACAATGACTTTTCCTTAGCAATATGGTACCAGGTTTCGAGACGTTTGATGTGTTGGCGACCGTGTGTAGGCGCCAAGGCATGGTGTAGGCGCCAGCTCGTATGAGCGCCATTGCATGAGTTACCTTTCTTGTAAAGCAGTTCCTATCAGTCTAGTCTACAGCAAGTATCTATAGGTGCAACAGACCTATATCTCCAGGTAAGACATTCTCTCGTACATATTTCTCTTTATAGAGTGTCGCCCACAATTCTACCCTCTCCTTTGTTAACACCTGTTGTGATCATCTCACACTACTACTTTATACTACTTTTTGGTATTTGTCAACTCTGACACAGCCGATATGATAGACCTTTCAGTTACCCTTCTTTCATGCAAGTTGGTCCAATAAAATGTTTATGAGTGCACACAATTCCCGAGGTAGATACTTGTTCTCTTATAAATAACCCCTCTTTCGTATGGGAGGGGGGAGAGGAAAAAAAAACACTTTTGACCCACAATACTGAAAAATACCCCAAGACAACATACTCAGACAAAACACCTAAGAACATAGCTGGTCTTCCACCTCCGACAGACTCTAACTTAATCGTCGGAGCCTCCACGACCGGCACCCGCCAATCCGGTTGAGGAGCTTTCACGGTTTTCTTTGTTGTGAAATCTGCAGGACTCAAGGTTGTGAACGGACCCCACAGAAAGACAAGTTGACCTTTCAACGATTGTAGAACTTTGCCCCTACAATTCCCATGAACCAGAACAAGCCAACAGAAAGACAGTGCAATACAGGATATACTTTGGCAATACCTGCAACGTGTGAAGAAGGTTACAAGTTGCCTCTGGGAAATCTGGGCGGAGGTGCAACGCCTGCTTATAGCTTTTTATAGCAGCCTCCACATATCCACTGCATACAATATGAAGTACAAATTTACTAATGACAATGTCACGAATGCAACAAGTTAATAGCATTTAGTTGAATTACCACTAATTCAATCCAACTGAGAAGAAGAAACGTCATCCCACTGCAATCCTAAGTAACCAGGTAAAGTAAACAGGGCACAACTTCAAAACTTAAAAACCCCTTCTTCACATTTTCATTAAGGAAATTAGTAACTTTTGAAGAGCCTTCCAAAAAAAACTGGGAACTCGTTTGAGGTTAAGAAAGGCCGTAAGACAGAGAGAATGATGGAAGAGATTTTACCTATCTTTATATTCCGTCGCTAATTTCGTTGCAAATTAATTCCGTTGCTAAAAGTTCGTCGCTAGCCCGTCGTTAATTTCCATCGCAAATAATCCATCGCACTTTTCCGTCGCTAATTTTTGCGACGATTGTTTTTGCAACGGAAAAAATTCCGTTGCAAAAAGTCTTAGCGACGGAATTTTGATGTTTTGCGACAGAAACGTCCGTCGCAAAAAACCTGTTTTCTTGTAGTGATGGAGGAGGAATGATTCATGTATAAAATATTGTTGGAATTCACAAGTGACCCATACTGGATAAGTATAACAAAGTAAAGTGGTTAATATATATGTATGGGTTCAGTTGCTCAAAACCTAATAGCTTAATTTATTGGATTCATATGAGTTCCAAACATGTATGTTAACCACGGACACTCATAGATGTGCGTGTATGCAGACATACACTTCCTAGTCACGTCTCTCTAACAATTGGTATCAGAGCTGATGGTGACGACCCAACAAAGATATACTGGAGTCCATGGTGAATTTGGGTTTAGCCCCATAGATTCTTTTGAATAAACTCAAATGAGCGTGGGACTTGTGGCCTTGTATTACAAGCACTAAAAAGAGTGTAAGGCATGGTCCTTAAGAGTCAATAACAAAGTGGGTGGTTCAGGCACGAGGCAACGTGTGCTCGATGTGGAACTTGTGGCCTTGTATCGAAAAGAGTGTAAGGAATGACTATATATATAGCTAGGTCAACAATTACTCTTTCTCCATGTTTCTCTGCTTTGGCCTTATTAGGTTGTATGTGTATGCATCATGACTATTAAAGAAATGAAATTATTATGATTAGGTGTTAATGTAAGCTACCAATCCAAACCACTACAAATGTTATGTTGATTTCATATTCTTTGTTGAAGTGTGTGTGAATGGGAAGTTCTGCAAGGACCTGAAGAAGCTCGTCAATGCAAACGATTTCTTCTACCCAGACCTCGGGAAACATCTCGAATCTAGTTAGTTCTAAAGTCACTCATGTTACTGTCAATGAATTAGGACTCGACACCCTTCGCATATCCCTTGTTCGCATTGACTTTACACCATATAGCGGCCTAAACGTTACAGAGATCCTTGTAGTTGTTGAAGGACAACTTTATGTTGGATTTGTCACAACCAACACGATTCTATTTACTAAAATCCTAAACTTGGGAGATTTTTTGCGTTTCCAGTATGGTTGTTAAATCGTAAAATCGAATTAGAATTGGAGAGTGGGTGTAAAATCGAAATCGTAAAATTGTAAAATTTTATATACTATGTAAAATTAAGAATAACATAACACATAATCCAATAACAATTAGAATATATCATGCAAAACATGTTCTAAGTTCCAACAACCAAACAATAAAATATTATGTTGATATTTTGTACTAAATGTTGAGCATACAAGTGGGCTTGAATAAAAGCTTGATGACCAGGCCTGCAAACATTAAGAACAGGCCCAACACTTGAAAGAGAAATTCCATTCCAAGCTAGACCAATGAGGACTGAGTAATAATAAAACAAAAGCTTTTAGAGTTGAAGGAAGGAGACAGAAGGAGACGAAGCCGGCAAGATCAGGTCTTGTTATCCGTACCTAGTCGTGCAAGAAGGATCAGGTCAATCAACAGTACTTCAATGAAAAAGTACATTCAAATGCTTCTTTGCTTCAAGTTGTTTTATTGTTGAAACATAGCTGCTTCTTTTTTGTTTGTTTTACAATAAGACCCGCAGTCACTACCCTAAAAGCTTTAGACTAGAGTGAGATTACTCAAAAAAAAAATATGAAATACCCTTAACTATACCAAATATTACAAAACTACTTTAATATTATAAAAACAAAAAAAGTCTGGTACATGGTCTTTGCTGCTATTATATGGACTCTTTGTACTGAAAGAAATCAGATAGTGTTTGACAATGCACGCAACCAGTGGGGCAACGTTTTATACCTTATTTTTATTAGGTATGGTTTGTGGCTTAAGGCCATCAACATCTCAATCCCCTTCAGCGGTCCCGAGCTTATGAATGATAGTGAGGGGGTGAAATTTAGGTCTCATGTGCAGAAGAACCATAGGCCCTTATCTAACTGGATAGCTCCCCCACCAGGGAGTCTAAAATGGAACACTGATGGTTCCTTGCGTATGAACAAGGCAGGCATAGGAGGAGTGTTGAGAAATAGCAATGGAGAGTTCCTGTGTATCTTCTCTGGTCCTGTGGGTGACATTGACGCTACATCTGCTGAAGTTAAAGCTATAAGAAAGGCACTGGAGATCACTATGGAGCATAATTGCAACAACAGACCTAGCATCATCATAGAGTTGGACTCTCTCAACTCCATTTCTTGGCTCCGAAAATGTTCTCCCTCTCCATGGAAGCTGGATCAAGACTTCAATCCCATAATTAATATTGTTGCGACTCTTGCTAATGTCGAATTCATTCACACGTGGAGAGAGGCTAACGGGGTTGCGGACTTTTTGGCCAAGAGTGGTGTCGACAGAAGCGAAATGATGACAGCATGGTTTGCATAACATGGTTCCTTTAGGCTGAGTTTTGAAGGGGGCTTGCACGGGTCTGCATGTTGTCTATTTAGAGTATGAGTCATAGTGGAAGATCTATGTCTGTAATAGTGGCGTTCACTACTGTTGTTTGCCTTGGGGCTTCCTTGGCTTTTTCTTGCTTAGGCTTGCATAAAACCTTCTTTAATAATATATCTGATCTATTAAAAAAATAAATAAATAAATAAATAGCAAGACTAAAAAGTCGAGGTGGGCAATTCCCCACCCTTGAATCTACATGGGTTGCCTGTGATAGGTTAGGCTTGGACTTGGAAAACTAACAAATATCTTACAATGATAGTCAAGTTTGGATAAGAAAGTTTATTGGTGTTTCTAACAAAACATTCTTTACCCATTTTTTGTTTAAAAGATTTGCAATGTCAAAGAAGTCATAGAACTCAATTGAAAATTATTGGTTCAGATAGTTAAGTTAATTATTTGAACCTCTTAGTACATGTGTATGGGAGGTCATAGGTTTTTAACATCCATTCTGGCACGATTTGAAGTTATTTTTGAACTAGGGTTCGGCCCAGGACTTGACCGACCCATGTGGTTTCGGGGTATTGCAAGTGACCCGTGAATTTACCATTGAGGTAGAGTTCAGTGAACAGTGCTTTCAGTGAATTCCCTCATCACAAAAAAAAAAAAAAAAGTTATAGCACTCAGAAGTCATTTTCCAAAAAGCTAGTCATAATCTCCACTTTGGTCATACTTCTTTTGAATATTATAATACCATATCACAAAGATATTACGGGGAATTTGGTTGATATTTAGAGGGCGGAATGAAGGTGGGATGAGGGTGAGAATCACTCATTCCATCATTTATAATTCCAGCTCATTTTTTATTTTATAGTGTGAGAGCAAAAATTCCAAGATATAGAAATTAATTATGCGAGAAAAAATAGACTAAAAGAACATAGAATTTTTAACATGGTTCGATAATTTGTCTATGTCCACGAGAGAAGAATAACCAGAGAATTTCACTATGAAACTGGAGAATTTACAAACACACTCGCCACTCAACCATTCACTTTACCCTTTGCATCCCCTACACCCAACACACTCCACTCACAACTATGAAGTGGATTAGTGCTAAAGAAAAATGGAAGAAAAACAAATTGTGTTATATGAAGTGGAATAGTGCTAAAGAGAAATGGCAGAAATACAAATTACTAAAACATGTATGGAAAAAGACCTCGAATTAGTAATATAAGGCTCCATTTGAAGTTTCGTATTCCTTTGTATTGTTATAAGCTATACATTGTATAAGTTAGGGATAGTGACTATCTTTTTCCGGTATTTGGGTCTTTTATGTTTAGGGACGTATGGTATAAGAACTACACTATCCTTAGAGCATCCACATCAGATTACCTAAACATGGATATGTCTGTAAAATAGGGAAAGATTATACAGAATTTGTCAAAATAAAGCTCTGCATCAGATTACCTAGAGATTCCCTATTTTACAGAACATGAACAGTGGTTGCTTATATCTATAGAACCACTATTTACTTCCATAAACATAAAATAATATTTTTTATTACTTCACTCTCTCATCTCTCCTCATTTTTTCCCTCCTCTCTCTCTCTCATCTCTCTCTCACTCCTTTCTTTTTCTCTCTCCTCTCTCTCTTTCCTCACTCTCCTCTTTCTCTCTCCTCACTCCTCTCTTTCTCTCTCCTCAATTTTTTTCTCTCTTCATCTCTCTCCGGCAACATCTATTCTTCCCAGATCATGAAATCAAGAAAAAAATAGTTAAATTGCTTCAATTTTTAATAACATTAATTTATTATTTTAATTAATCTATTGTTTTAAATATAATTAATATATTGTTTTAAATGTAATTAATTTATTATTTTAAATAGAAGTAATTTATATGAATAGAATAAATAAAGGAAAGAGAAAGAAATATTATTTTAATGTAGTAGAGAATATGATGGGTAATCTGATACAGTGTTGCTTGGATAGGGAATCTGTAAAATAGGGGAAAGTGGCATTTTCTCTGTATTTTAGAGAATCTGTTAAGGGAAACTAATGCAGGTGCTCTTAGTTTGAATAAAATTATACCAAGTTCTAGGTGATACAAGTTTATACACCATTTCAATGTATAAACCTCATAATGCATGATATTATACTATCCCTAGTTTATTAAAATTGGCTCAAACGCCGTATAACATCATTGACGTATGGTTTTATACTATCCCATGCCTTATAGAGTGCTCCAAATTTGATAGCTAGGTTAGAAGAAAATTGAGTTAGTAACTAATTAATTAAAGAATCTCATTTTTGAGTAATTAAACTCTCTCCTTAGTCCCTTCGTGAAGAAACTAAACTAGCTCATTTTAGTTATGGTTTTATGCAAAATTAAAATGACTTAGCAACTCAAAAGACTCTCGTTAGAGCACAAAAATCTCCTTTAATTTTTTCCCCTTTTAACAAAAGGATCTTGCTTTGATGATAAAAATACATATATTTGAAGTGTAAATGTTGCAAAATCAGATTGGAAACATAGAGTTTTATTACCCCAAACTAGCTCATTTGGTCACGAAAATACCTTAAACTAGCTAGTAAACAATATCTATATATATATATGATAGGTTATTAGAAAAATTGAGTTAGTAACACATATGGTTCAAGTAATCAAATCCGTGAGAAACCACCCGGTCGTGCGCATATGGTAATCAGAATAAGGTTGAATCATAATTATTTATTATCATAATTTATACGCCATTTTAATGTATAAGACCTCATAATTTCTTAAAATTGGCCCTAAACACCGTATAACATCATTAACGTATAACTTTATACTATCTCATGCCTTATAGAGTGCTCCAAATTGTGATAGCTAGGTTACAAGAAAATTGAGTTAGTTACTAATTAATTAAAGAGACAGTTTCGAGTAATTAAACCCTCTCCTTAGTCCCTTCGTGAAGAAACTAAACTAGCCCATTTTAGTTATGGCTTTTATGCAAAATTAAAATGACTTAGCAACTCAAAAGAGTCTCATTAGAGCACGAAAGGATCTTGCTTTGATGATGAAAATACATATATTTGAAGTGTAAATGTTGCATATATATATATATATATATAGAAATATATATGATAGGTTATTAGAAAATTTGAGTTAGTAACTCAAATGGTTCAAGTAATTAGAAAAATTGGGTTAGCAACTCAAATGGTTCAAGTAATGACAATTTTACCTTTTAATATATGGAAAGCCAATTATTAAGATTTAAGCTTTGACTGACATGAATTGTAAAAAAAAAGTAAAGTAGGGTTCTCCATCACTATAAATACAACCATTGAAGGGCACTAACCCTCATCACCAATAATAACTTCTTACAGTGCTACAATGGAGAGAGTAAATACTGTTGCAAGTATGAGAGTTGCTACTCATCATTTCCTAATTATAGCTTTTGTTCTACTGGCTTTTGCTTCCTCACTTGCCTCTGCTTATGATCCAAGCCCTCTTCAGGACTTCTGTGTTGGTGTCAATGAAACAAAATATGGAGGTATATATATATGTATATTTTTATGGTTTTCAGTTTCGGTGCTGTATATAGAGCTCTTGAATGAATGAATTTGCTCTCATCCAATAGGTTAACCTATTGGGTTTTCATAGTTGAGACCCAAATGGGGTGAGAGAGGAGTTCAACCTTTGTCCTCAAGGATCAAGGGTGGGTCTCCTCACCAACTGAGCAAATGGGTCATCTATCAAGTTGAATTGACAACGTAGTATATATGATAAAGGTTACGGGTTCAATTCCTGTATATGGGGTTAAATTGGTAATTTAATACTACTATGTCAATAACATTCATTCATTGGAAATATTGTGACTTTTCTTTTTTCATTTCATGCAGTGTTTGTTAATGGGAAATTCTGCAAGGACCCGAATCTCGTCACCACGAATTACTTCGTCTTCTCTGGTCTAAACATTCCAGCGGACACCTCGAATCAGCTTGGTTCCAATATCACTTTTGCATTAGTGGATCAATTTCTTGGAGTCAACACGCTTGGCGTTGCGATGAGTCGCATAGATTTTGCTCCAAACGGTGGCCTAAATCCACCTCACTACCACCCTCGCGGCTCGGAGATTCTACTTGTTCTAGAAGGCATACTTTATGCTGGCTTTGTCACATCCAACCAAGACAACAATCGCCTTTTTGCCAAAATCCTAAACCCTGGTGACCTAATAGTGTTTCCAATTGGTCTCCCTCATTTTCAATTAAATGTTGGAAACACTAGCGCGGTTGCCATTGCAGCTTTTGGCTCCCAGAATCCAGGGCTTATTACGATCGCAAATGCAGTTTTTGGATCAAACCCTCCTATTAATCCTGATGTTCTCTCCAAGGCCTTTCTACTGGAGAAATGCATCGTCGAATATCTTCAGCAACAATTCGGACCGTTACAGTCAAGATATACTGGATAATCATGAATAGCAATAATATTTGCGGCGTGGTGGATATGGAAAATAATGTAATAGGTCGCCGAGATAATGTAATAAGAGTGTGAAGCAATGTAATACGAGATCGAAATAATATAATAAATGTCTGTGTTTCATTATTCCGGATAGTGTAATAAAGTAAGATCAGGTGAAAAATATCGACAATAAGTTTTGTTGGAAAGTGTTTTACATACTGATTTTGAATATGTAATTTTTTTCTGAAATCCTAAATGTTTCGAGAGATAAAATGTATGTAATTTTTTTCGAAACTTAACATATATTTCGAGAGATAAAATATTTTAAAGGTTGATAAGATAAGAGAAAAGTATTATGGATACTTAGAGATATTTGATTATGTACAATAAGTACTATCCACAAATTAAAAAAAAATGCATAAAAAAATAGTGTTCCCCCATGCAAAAGTGTGGGTATACAATTCAAAAACGAACCCCGGCAAATGCTCCACCACAGCACGACCAAGCTGCTCCTCTCCGGAGCCATTACCCGCCACTTCAGAACCATTAACACTAATGCCTCCGTCACCCCTAAAGACGACTACTTAGCCGCCATCAATCGCATCGCCAACGTTGTGCGCTGCGAGGTCCACCCTGAACGCACTCTCAACAAGCTCGACATCCCCGTGACCTCCGAGCTTGTCTTCCGCGTCCTCCGCGCCTGCTCCAATTCCCCCTCGGAGTCCCTCCGCTTCTTTCACTGGGCCCGATCACACTACTCCCCAACCTCACTCGAATTCGAAGAGCTCATCAAGATCCTCGCTTGTCACCGTCAGTATTCTTCAATGTGGTCCATGATCGACCACAAGAAGAAGCATCAAAACGAAAATTGCCCTTTTCAGCTTTCGCCTAGCACTGTCAGCAAACTGTTGATGTTTACAATTCCTTGTTATTGGCTCTGTGTGAGGTGAGATTGTTTAATGGTGCCTACGCATTGATAAGGAGGATGATCAGGAAGGGTGTGGAGCCTGACAAGACGACCTATGCCACTCTCGTGAACGCATGGTTTTCGACAGGTAAACTCAGAGAGGCTCAAGAGTTTCTGGAGGAGATGAGCAAAAAGGGATTCAACCCTCCTGTTCGTGGGCGTGATATATTGATTGAAGGTTTGTTAAATGCTGGTTATCTAGAGTCTGCGAAGGATATGGTGAGGAAGATGACTAAAGAAGGGTTTGTACCTGATATTAATACCTTTAATTCTTTGATTGAAGCAATCTGTAAATCCGGGGAGATTGAATTTTGTGTTGATATGTACCATAGTGTGTGTAAATTGGGTCTTTTCCCCGATATCAATACTTACAAGATATTGATTCCTGCGTTTTCAAAGTTGGGTAGGATTGACGAGGCGTTCAGGCTTCTTCACAATTCAATTGGGGACGGACATAAGCCATTCCCAAGTTTGTATGCACCAATAATTAAGGGCATGTGTAGGAGTGGGCAGTTTGATGATGCATTTAGCTTTTTTGGTGAGATGAAGGTCAAGGGTCATTGCCCTAATAGACCAGTTTACACCATGCTGGTAACAATGTGTGGGAGAGGAGGGAGGTTTATTGATGCTGCAAACTATTTGGTGGAGATGACAGAGATGGGCTTGACGCCTGTTTCTCGGTGCTTTGACATGGTCACTATTGGGCTGAAGAATTGTGGGAAGCATGATCTGGCTAAGAAGATAGAGCATCTAGAAATCAACCTTCGAGGTGTTTAATTTTGTGCTAGGCTTGGTAAATTTGTGATGGGAATGACTTCAAGATATGGTGTACAACATTTGATCTTGGCGGCTGACATTGGTTCTTCCAGTATGATATGGAGGTAACTATGGAGAGTTTTTTTTTTTTTTTGTGATTCCCTATGCTCTTCGTGCATTAATCACATGGTTCTTAATGCAAGAATTCTAACCATTGTCAACGCCTTTGTCCATTCTTGCTGTCATATTATCAGTATAATTGTGATGCAGAAGTAAAAATAAGAGAAGTTAAGCACAAAAGAGTTGATGCTCAGTTAGAGCTGACCTGGAATTAGCCATAGAAGAACAATCAACTAAGCCATTATAGCTACATACATTAGGGCAAATGCAATGGTGAAGTAGTATTGGGCCAACAAAGATGTTGTCTTTTGCTGATGTGGCTGTATTGGGATAAGTGTTTTGCTGATGTGGATGTATTGGGATAAGTGTTTTGCTGATGTGGATGTATTGATATTTGATGTTTTGGTGTAGTTTTGTTGTGGATAATATGGAGGAATGGAATGTTGTTGGGTTGGGTGGAAAGAGAAAGTGTGTGGAAAGAAAAAGTGTATAGAAATTTGTGTTTTGCTGATGTGGGTGTATTAGAATACGTGTTTGACTTGACTTTTTGTGTAATAGAGGTGGGACCGGGCCAACAAAAATGTTGGCCCAACAAATTCATTCCCATTGCATTTGCCCTTATGATAAAGGAATTAATTGATGAAATGCTAGCTTCTTGTCAACTTTTATCTCCCTACCATTTTTTGCATTATAAAAACATATGCCACACTTTATCCTGTATTTCGGATCCATTGTGGTCTTTTAGAGTCATAATTAGATGGAGCTTAAACTGTCACTTAGATTGGTAGAGATTTTACTTCCTGATGCTCACAAGTAGTTTTCAGAAAGAGCAGCAGGAAGAAGCTCTTTCTTTATGACATATATGAATGTACTGACTTGGCATTCCTTTTTTCATATAGAGCTGTTTCTCAATGGCTTGCCAATGCTCCTTATTGCTGGAAGAAGCTTCTCAAATATTAGATGTAGGAAGCTGGATAATACATTTGAATGAAGTTGGTAATCATTAAATTTGCTGGTTTTTAGGGCGCATCCTCCTACTGTAGGAAGTGGAGACGGGGGGTATTGAAGCACTAGGCTGCTGGTAGGAGAACTGTAAATTTACTGATTTGTTGAATGACTATTGACATACTAAACGAGCACTTATTGAAGTATATGGACAGAGAGTACAATATGTCGCAGGGAGAAGGAAACTGTTGGGAATTATCAAGTTCTGAGATTCAAGGTTAAAATTCAGAGTTCATTGTTCTGTATTGATTGGGAAGGAAGGTAAAGATCGATCACTCGCAACTGTGGAATGGTCAGAATAAGGACCTTACAGCAAAGACTTGACGAAGACATTCTCATTTGATGGCTCATACAAGGAAGTACAGGACCTTCAAAGGTGGTGATTAATTGATGGGGTAGAGGGTGTACGTTGGCCTTTCATATCAAGCTAATGTGGACAATTTTAAACCTTCTAAGATAATGTGAGAGCCTTAAACACCAGGAGGTGTTTTATGCTTTTTAAAAAAAACCCATAACGGGAAGTACAGACCCACATAAACATGCCACATATTCATATAAGTTTATACATGTTTATTTTATAGATGTGTAATGCATCCGTTTTCCATTAACCAGATCCAATACCCGGTTGTCTAAAACATAGATGACATTCAAATCATCTGCGATGATATGACAAGGCACATCAAGTCTGCATCATTTGAATTACGTAAAGAATCTGTTCTCCCAAAAATCATCTCTTTGACCTTTTATGTACAAATCCCGACTCTTCCCCCAACACTTCATATTTTTATCTATCATAGGGGAAGTCCATATCATCCTCGGTAACTTTGAAGTGCTGGGGCTTCTCTCCTGAACAATGAAGATTCCACATTTTGAAATATGACCTTTCAAGATTCCTCACCTGCAACAAGGAAACAAGCATAAACTTAAGTAATATCTGTGGCACAGATAAAGGCAGAGTGATTTGATCGTGTCTTATAGGCTCACCCAGCGTGCCGTGTCAAACAGAGGGCAAGTCATGCGAGCTGCCTTGAGTTTATTGGTAAGAGCCTGAAGCTTTGGCCGGTTTAATGCCAAAGACACTGCCTTCTCTTCATACTCCTTTATGCTGCAGTAAAAGGGTCATCGAAACAGAGTTGAAAATGAATAATATTTTACTCAGAAATATAATCATGTACATCAAAAGCAAAAAATAAAAAATGAAAATCATTCACAGTGGCCAAGAAACTGAAAAGATGGACAGGCAAATAGATTCCACCTTCAGGGGGATTCAGTACCACCCAAGCACCAAAGGAGGTGGAATACATAACCTCCAAACACAATGTTTCATCAAATGGAGTTTGAAGTTAAAACATTGCTCTATGATGGAACAATTTATAGAGAGCTAGAGGGCAAATTGTATATGGCCCAGAGAAAACAAGGCCCACTTGGTTGGCATGTTAGGTAGACAACATTGTTCATTTAAAATGGAGTTTGACGTTAAAAGACTGTTACTACGATCGAGAGCGCTAGAGGGCAATAAGCATATATGGTCCAGAAAACAAGGTCCACTTGCATGGCATATTGTCAAAATATGAGTTGCAAACTTCTGTACGTAAATTTAGCCATCAAGTCTTACGTCTTTCTACTTATGCGGCAAATGAGACACAAACCTGCTAACAATCATCTCCTCTCCCAATCCAGTGGCAAGACAAAGGGATCCGGCAACTCTTGTAGCCATTTTCTCAAGGGGCAGTGTCACAATTGGTAGACCAGCCCATAAAACATCAGTACCCGTAGTATGCGCATTGCATAAAGGCCTGCAAAAATAATAACTTAACCATCAATTTACAAACTTCAAAGTAAAACGATTGATTGACTCTAGAAGAAACAAAAAGATATATCTTACGTGTCGAGGAATAAATCAGCTAAAGCACTACGTTTGATATGCTCGCGTTTCATAGCAACATCTGTGAAGATTATCTGATCTGGCTGCACACCCTGTGCAGCAGCATCTGCACAAGTTCACAAATCTTTAAGCAAGGCTCATATCCAAGGATCAAACATATAAGAATATTAAGTATTAACACAGAACCCCCAGAAGGGTTAAAAAAGAACCACGAGTCTAGTTTGGTTCAAGGACTGGGAATGCATTAGGAGATGCTGCAAGTGAAAACACTGTTCGTAATAGAAAATAGAAGATTCACTTACATGCGCGGACTCTCATTTCACCGGCAGCTGGGAACCTCAGAAGCCAAAGTGCACTGTTTGGTACACGTTTAAGGATATTGCACCTGAAGCCATACAAAAATATAAGCTTATATTGCTGAACTGCCATACTATCACATGCAACCACAAACTAAAGGCCATCCCAACATTACCAGGCATTAAAAATTTCAGGGTCCATTTTATACAGCTGATTAAAGCATGCAAATATAAATTTATCTTCAGGCAGTCCATAATCAGATCGCTTTTGCTGGTAAGTTGGGTCCAAGACATCCAAATTTTTCTGAAAGGGAAAACATATTAATGTTGTCATAAAAAATAGATCTCCAATAAGGCAATATGTTACGAAGCACGTGATAAAATCAAAGAGGTAGCATTTAAAAGCCAATTAAGGACTAACCTGCTTATAATCATTCACAAAATAACAATGAGGGACATGGACAAGCTTTTCAGAATAAATATGTGCCAAGCGAATTGGTGAAACAAACTGCACGAAAAGGTACATATCAGGCAAAGAGTAAGTTGTAAAGGATAATACAAGAAACCTAGGATTAGATTTTGGTCCTTTACTCACCTCGTCAGTGACCAAGTAATCAATGTAAGTTGCCCCGGTTGTTCCAGGAAATCCCATGTATGAAACCTGAATAGGAGCAGGCTGCATAGCAAATATTTCATTTCGTGCTCCCTGCATTAATACACAAAAAAAAAGATTGTATTGGACCAGTTGTCATCTTGGAAAGGCCAAAGTAAAAGAAAAAAAAAAGTTGGGAAAAAAAAAAGAGAGAACTGAACCATACCTTGGTGTAACCATTAAGATTGACAAGGATCTGTATCTTATCTTCATTAATAAGTTTAGCAATCATATCAGATGACATGGCAGAGACCTCTATAAAATGCTCAGCTTCAGACTGAATACGTTGTCTCCATTCCGTACCATCATTTGGACTCAAGGCATAACAAAACACCTGTATGTTTTCACCAGTTATTGGCACTCTTCATATTGCAAAGAGAATATGAAAGCTAACTATTTACACACCTCAACGTTTTCTCTATCATGCATCCCAAACACAGATCCCATGAGGTGCGACAAGGGGTGATTACCAAAGTCGCTGCTCACATACCCAACCCTTAGTCTCTCACTTCCACCTTCTTGCTTAACAGGAACTGAAGCAAGATGGTTGAAGGGAGAAAGAGCAAACCGTGATGCAATTATGGAGCAATGGGCGGCATATTTACGGCTGCAAGAAGGTTCGATTAATCATACAATCATCATCGTAGTTGATCACAAAAATTCAAGAAAACAATACCTAATCTCAAGTGCAAGCAAAGGATCAATCGGGTATGCTATTGCATGGAATGGCTGGACACTAGGAAGAACTGACATCTGCATTCACAAAACTGTTCAATGAGATCCCAGGTGGCAACATCCAAGTGGTAAGAAGAGCACTAATTATTCAGACAAGGGAACAGAAAATGATTACGTTAATCTGTCTCCTGATAATCCCTTCAACTTCAGAAAACATATTATCACGGTCCTCCCAACTGCAGACACACTGTAAAACATATGACCAAAAGAGATTTAGAGTTTTATACAGAAGATTTCAACCAGTATCATGGAAAATGACCCACCAAACTGACTATTTAATCTACCTCAAGTATTTACAATCATTCCCATGAACCAGAACAAGCCAACAGAAAGACAGTGCAATACAGGATATACTTTGGCAATACCTGCAACGTGTGAAGAAGGTTACAAGTTGCTTCTGGGAAATCTGGGCGGAGGTGCAACGCCTGCTTATAGCTTTTCATAGCAGCCTCCACATATCCACTGCATACAATATGAAGTACAAATTTACTAATGACAATGTCACGAATGAAACAAGTTAATAGCATTTAGTTGAATTACCACTAATTCAATCCAACAGAGAAGAACAAACCTCATCCCACTGCAATCCTAAGTTACCAGGTAAAGTAAACAGGGCACAACTTCAAAACTAAAAAACCCCTTCTTCACATTTTCATTAAGGAAATTAATAACTTTTGAAGAGCTTTCCAAAAAAAACTGGGAACTCCTTTGAGGTAAAGAAAGGCCGTAAGACAGAGAGAATGATGGAAGAGATTTGACCTATCTTTATAAGCTGAAGCCAAATTTGCATGGGCTTCAGCCATAGAGGGCCTGGCATTGATAGCGCGGATGTAATCTTGAATAGCTTCACTCACTCTACCTATTTCCTTGTAAGTGTTCCCCCTATTGACAAGCCCATCGGCTGCCAATGGATCAATACGGAGAACCTCGTTATAGCAAGATATAGCATCTGCATAGTTTCCCTGTGATACAAACAAAAGCAATGAAATATACAGAACTGAACAGAGATGATACAAATACATAACTCCACATCTCCACCTCAATCATTAGACGGGATTCTCTTTTGGATTCCCTTTGAATAAATACAAAAATGAAATGAAAAATCAAATCCTGGTTAGGAGTGTAGAAATGATGCCAGCTTCTCTACCTGTTGTTTATATATCACAGCAAGATTGTTGAAAGGGGCAGATAATCCTGTCGTAGCAGCCAATGTAGCCTTATAATATGAAGCAGCAGCACCAACCATATTCCTGCCGGTTTAAAATTCCCCATCATAAACTCTACATCCACTAATATCACACTGGTTCATTGGAAATCAGTAATGTAAGATCACATACCATTCCATGTATACGTTGCCAAGATTGGTCAGTGCTTGTGGGTGGTTTGGTTGCAAAGTCAGGCATTGCTTTATCCAGTCAAAAAGAAACTCTATGTCAGGAACACATGAAATCAATTGATAAAAAATTTAAACAAAATGAAAACAAAACATACATTGTAGCATTGAATGGCTTCGTCGATTTTACCCACGTCTTTCAATGCATTGCCCTTCCAGCCACAAGGAAATCAAATGAATGTCAAGGAAGGAACTCCCAAATTGCAAATCCAAATACATTTGAGATTAAATTAACCATTCCCGAAAATGAAACCAACCAAATTATTGTAAGCTTCCAAGAATCTAGAATCACAAGCAATCGCTTGCTTATAATGAAGAATTGCTAGATCCAGTTGTCCTCCCTCATAATATAAGCTAGCCAAATTACCTGCACCACGCAACAGAACGCAGAGTCATGTACATATTGAACAATGTGCAATCACATAAATGCTGAGATAACCATGTTATGAAAAAACTAGTCTACTCAAGAGAAGGGCGCGGTCTTCAAGACGAATAAGATGATCTAAAAACAGATGGATTGGCAAATAACATTAAACATTTAAAAACACAAGTAGTAGAAAAAATTTCAAAAGCAAAAGAAATTTATTATAAAGCACCAAGCTGGAGCAAGAAGGAACAATTACAAAATTGATATAGGTCCAGTAAGTTTTAAGATAACTAGGCCCAGCCATCCCCTGAAATGATTCTAGATATTCGTTTCCAGAACTGCAACCTTTTAAAAAAAATGATTTGGTATAATACATTTTGGAGACTAATATCCCCAAGCTTTTGAGGAAAAGAGTGTGAACACTAAGCACGATACCTATAACCACAAAACAGAAGAATTAGACATTAGACAGTGCTTCTGTCACAACATAGCTTCAGTCCCTCCAAACAAGAAGGAAATATCATACTGAAGCCACACTTAGTTAAAGAGGTATAAGCAACATCAGCAGCTTTGAAGTACAAAAATAAAACACACACAAAGAAATCAAGATTCAGCCCTCAACAGCATTTTCAAAATTCAATACAATAACGACCTTTTTATGTGATGGATCCTTACCAAAAGCCATTGCAGAACTCGGTCGCATCTGAACAGCTCGTTGATAACACATGATTGCCTCTTGAGGCCTTCCCAGAGCCTGCAAATAAAAGAAACCTCCTGCTTATCTCCCGACATAAAAAACCAATCTACTTAAACCTTAGGAGTTCAGTCAAGGACAACAAACCTTATAAATGTTTCCAAGGTTAAGGTAGGCATCAGGAAATATAGGTCTAAGTTTCACAGCTTCCTATAATTTCAAATCACAAGATGCAATTTAGAAAAAAAAAAAAATGTATATATAACAATTGCATCAAACAGACAATGTTCAAATTGTCTATTCAAAATTGTTATTAATTTCTGCACAACAACAGAATGAAAGATCCACAAGCATTTGAACTTTGAGTACGCAAGTAGCTCAAACTAATATGCTGGTCCATAACGAAATATATAACACCCAACAAAACCATACTCCAAAACTAAACAGGCACCAAGGAGGAAGTTTAAGGAAAGAAAGATCAAAAAGTACCTTATAATATTGAAGGGCTCTGTTGAGATCCCCCGACTCCATAAAAAGACCAGCCAGATTTGACCATGCAATAGCAAAAGTAGGTTGTATGCGTAGAGCCTCAAGGTAGCAACTGTATGCCTGCACAAAATGTTAGATTCTGACAATTTGCAGTCTTGCAGATGGAAGTTACAACAAGACCAACCATCATCTGAGCCCTGTCCTGTAGATAGCAACTTGATAGCTGTATTGAACTGTGAATTATTACACAGTTCCATACACGAATTACTTCCATCAGTAACTTTACAGGAAAAGGAGAAACACACACTATGATAATCTTAAATATGGAAAGAATGCTTTCCTCCCACATAAGGTTGGACAGGGAAAAAAAATCAGGACAGGTGAATGAGGGGGTGCACCCAGTGAGTCACAAGAACTCCAATGGACCACTTCCTCCACCTCAAGTGGAAGAGAGTGATCCATCAGCATAGTCATCCTTTACGTGGCATTGTGGCTGAAGATGCATAAGTAATATTAGAGCGCTTTATAGCTCAAGAACTCAATTCTGGGCTATGAAAAGGAGAAAGGGACCCTACTGAACAGTGTTTCATATTTTTAAATTTATACACTTACTTCCTGCACCAATCCTTGAGCCTTCATTAGATTTCCAAGATTACTGTGTGCATCAACCTATGAATGTTCGAAGAGCAAGGAGAGTTTGTCAGTAGCAAAATCTTGCAGAAAGAAATAGTCCCACTCGTCAAATAAGATATGAAATAAATAAAACTAGAAATTGGACTTAAAAAAAATAGAAATTCATTCAACTTCTTTTACATTAGACAGTAAGTTGAAAAGCAACCGCAGTTAGGAGAAGCAAAACCAAAAAAAGGATATTCACCAGAAGAGGATTCAATGCAAGTGCCTGACGACAGCACTGTGCAGCCTCATTCAGTCTTCCTTTTCGCATATAAGCACTAGCAAGATTTGACCACGCATCAGCGAAGTTTGGCCGGAGCTGCAGAAATGCGAGTAGGAGTAACATGGTTCAATCAGCTAGCAGCAGAATGCTCTTAGTAAAAGACACTAATAGTCATATGAGTTAAAACTACAAGATTCCAATTGACATGTACAAGAAAGTACTGACAAAAAAAGAGCAACTACAGATCCAACTGGATAAGAAAAATAAGGACTGATCAAAATCAAAACAAATAAAAAAAACTGATATCATGATTTTCTACCCAAGTATTACAGCGACGCCGTCTTCTAGGATTAAATTGCTCGTGATACTAAATGTTTATCCAAAAACCAAAACAGCATATAAACAGTAATCAAACCTCAACATAAGCTAGCAGCAAACAAAATCACCATAGGGAAGATCTACCGCAAAAATGCAAAAAGTTACTCTTGCAGAAGTAATTAATTTCCTTAGTATCACTTGAGAACGATGGTGCTTTGCTAGAAAAGGGAGATGAAAAAGTTAAGTTTCTAATTCAAACCTCAATGGAAACCAGATAGTAGCGAATAGCAAGATCAATATCTCCTTTTTCCTGCATAAAGTGGCAAGAAAAATCATGTTCCTTCCCTCCAAGTAAAAGTTTTAACAAGTCCAAAAGTGATTTCATTAATTGCATAATTACCTTCCAAGCATTCGCCATATTTCCATAACACTCAGCAAAACGTGGCTCAATTCGAAGAGCTTCTTCATTTTTAGCAATGCACATATCATAATCATGCAACTGCAACAACACAAACCCAATCAATTGGAATGAAAGAGAGAAACACTGCATAAGCTTCCTAAATTTACATTGGATACTCTATTATTTCTAATGCAGGCAAAGATGTGGCTCGGTGCAACCTAGAGGTCACAAGTTCAATTCTTGGATACATCCTCCCCATATTATGGGGGAAACGTATACATATACCTCCCTATCTCCGACCATGCCCATATCAATAGCACCAGACATCGACGAAGACTAAAATGTAACCAACCTGATAGTAGATAGCACCCAAAAGAAGAAGATTATCAGTGCGGTGAGGACTTATTTCATAAACAACATTGCTGTGCTCAAGTGCCTGCTTATAGTTGCCAGCCTTGTACATCTGATGAGCAACATGCATGTGCACGTCTTCATCAACTACAATGTCCAATGATTCTATCATCATCAGCAATTATGGCACCAAAAAAAAAACCCAAAGAGATAAATCTGAGAGATAACAACTGCAGCAAAGATCCTGAGTTTCATCAAGCTGAAAGCTACATCGGCAACAGTTTGAAATTGCAAACATAATTAAATAGACTACATAACTCCAAGAAGTATTACCCGAGGTAAGTCATCACATATGATAGGTGGTTCAAAAAAGAAATTATCATTCCCAAGAGAATGATTCTTCAAGAAAGCATACTACATAATAAACCAGGTTCACAAAATTATATGGAGCATCTTGCTTGCGTTTTTCTTTTTTCTTTTGTAAGTTGAGAACTCTGAACATCCATGTTACGCACGAACATTCAGTGGTGAAATGAATATGCACTAGGATTTTCTAGAACACGTTACTTGATGGGAGAAGAATTTAAAATAATAATAATAATAAATGGCCATTAATATACTTTATGCTTCTTTGAGATTTTTGTACTCGAAAAATCGCGTACTGAAACTTTAATTTAAAAAACCTAAATTACCATAAAATTTGAAGCCGACGTTAAACATTAATTACATTTACAGATCAAATATTTATTGAATCAGTCAGACAAATCACAAATTCAATGCCCTAGCAACACTGCTGTGAAGTATGTGGTTGAGGAAGGAAATAGAACCAATTCTTCCACAAAAATGAGTCCCAGCGAATTATTCCTTAAATAATCCGTAAGAGAAAAAGTTCTAGTTATCAAACTGAACACATCCACCGACAGATTTTACAGAGTATACAAAAACCTAAAATCGAATCTATAAAAAAACACATGCCACAAACATGCGCAACTAACGAAAAATTCGTTCCCAAAAACAAGTTTTTGTATTAAAAAAAAAACCTCCATGGCGTGAATCAGGGCCCTTGAAGTTGATGAGACTCAACGACGAAGCCGGCTCAGCCTTCACAACGAAGGCAGGCTCATTGCGATCCGCAGAAAACGGGGCCTGGGAAAACCCGGCCTCGTTCTGCAACGAAAGCATCATGAGATCTCTCTCTTCCCTCCTCCGATCAACCAATAAACACCTCAACTCCGATCATCAAAATTAAACAGCCACGGAGAACGATTCAGACGAATAAGGGCGGAACTAGATCGCAAAAACCCTAAGCCCGCTCAGGATTCCTTCGCACGAGCTTGGCTCTTCGATGCTTGCTTGCTTTTGTCGCTGAAAATACGCCGATGATTTTATTCTTTTTTATTTTATTTTTCTTAGTTGGTTCTACACAGAGAATATATAGGAAAGCGAAGTGAATCTGAGCCGTCGATGTGGACGGTCCAGATAATGCCGTTGAGGGTTAGCTTTAGACTTTAGAGATTCGGTTTGTTACCGACACGTGTTGAACTTGACTACAAGTGGATCTATGGTGGTGTTGACGTCTTGTCCGTAATGTGGGATTTGTCTTAGTTTGATAAAAATGGTATAAATCTATATGGGATGTTATATGATTTTAACTACCAAAATCACATCGCATAATAATTTTAAAGTATTTCGATCGAGGTGTTATTGATGTGTTTAAATATCATATTTCATGTTGAGATGCTAAACTTAGCACTATGATTTTAACTACTAAAATAACATGGCATAATCATTTTAAAGCATTTCGATCGAGATGTCATTTATGCGTTGAAAATTGAAATAGCATCTTTCATGTTGAGAAGCTAGACTTAGCACTCGAGGTGTTATTGCTAAGAGTAACGAAATATTAGCACAATTACCGACACAAAAGATTTAAAAAGATATGGATTCAACAGTATAGATGAAGGAAGTATGATTCTAGATAAAAGTGAATGATGGAAACGAATATAAATAGTTATTACAGTTTATTTTCTCATAAATTCATATAGTCGAACTAAAATTTTAGGATAAAAATGAATTACGGAAACGAATGCAAATAGTGATTACATTTGATTTCACATAAAATGGTTCTTAATTTTAACCAAAAAAAGTGGTGATACAAAGACCTAAAAAATGTTTTTAAAATAAAGTAAGTAAGTAGTGGTATAAGAATATTCACATGAACTGGCCAATAATATTCAGAAAAAGAATAAATTGGGGACCATGTTTGGAACACCAGATTCAATTGAATGGCAGCACTACTGCGACTCCGGCGACTACTGCGAGTTGGACTCGGGTCTCAGGCAGCTAAGGCCTAAGGAGTCTTGACGTTTGTATTTGTCATCTTGGACATCCTACGCAGAACAATATATTGTGGTCATATGTACTTTGGCCTAACTTATACTATTGTCAGTTGGAAAAAATTCTATGCGCTCTGGTGGAATGTCCTGAGAGTGAATTATTTGTATGTGTTATCTTTTTTTTTTGATTATCGTGGGTGTCCGGGCCAGCTTTACGCGCACCTCGACTAATCCCACGGGCCCTGAAGTTAACGACCATGTAAGCCTCCAGTGGCCCTTTGGGGGCTCGAACCTTGGACCTGTCAGTATAACTGTCCAGGTCTTACCAGCTGAGCTACCCCTCAGGGTTATTTGTATGTGTTATCTTACCAAGTCAGGAGGAGGAGTGCGCGGAAAACCAACCTATGGCAGAATTGGTCGCACAATTAGATGTAAATTGGAGAAATTATCAACAGTATGATGTGATTCTCGGTTAAAAACAATAATTATTTAACAAGGACGATAATAAAATATCCTTGTTGGGACCCAGAGTCCACTTATTTGCCATGTTTAGACATATTGGATCCTAATTATTGGATACTTTACCTCCATTTGCTTCTGGTTGGTTCAAGCAGGAATGATTCCCCCCCACCCCCCAAGCAAACTTTATCACCACCTGCGCATAAACAGTAACCAAATCAGACCTCTGATGGTTTTAATTAAAGAATTATGTCCTCTGATGGTTTTAATTAAAGAATTATGTTATGATATGTATCATTTACACCCGAGTCACTAGTTGAAGTGGTAAAAATGGTGTCTATCATACTCGTGACTAGGGTTCGAGTCCCCCTCTCCCGTTTCTAAAAATAAAAACTAATTACCATTTAATAGGATTTTAATATATTTTCAATTGAAATTCGTTTAGGACATTTCAAGTAACTTTACATAATTGCAATTGCTTAAAATTCAGTTCATAAACAATCACCCTAAACAAATCAAATAAATACAAAGAAAGGGATGAATTAGATTCGCGGAGACCAAATTCTACTCTCCACATTAACACCATATAATTTAAGTTCATTGGAAAGAGTGGGACAATCTTTTTTCTTTTTTTTCTTTTTTTTTAACAAGGAATCCATTCAAGATACAATCATATTAGATGCCGCCCTACATGGTAAAATCAGTGCACATGAGTCCCACCATCCCACGCACGTCATGTAATTAATTATAGGACCTTTGTCCCATGGGATTAACTCCAAAGAGATTTGTTCGACGTGAGACTTGAACTAAAACCTCAATTAATTTTGGCAACTTACCACCAAGCCAACTTCCTTGTATAAGACAATCTAAACACCAAATGATTATGCAGGGCCAAATAAACTCGATTTTTGTTTTCATTTTATAAATAAAGAAAGAAACTTTCATGGGTCTCATAAGAAAAAAGAAAATCACAGATAAGTCCATTATCTTCGCTAGCCAAGTTAGTTGTGTGGCTTGCTAAGCTCTTGAAGGATGCAACCTAACTTCTGAACATTCAATGGTTTTGCGAAACAGAAGTTGACTCCTGCTTCTATGAAAGCTTCCTTTTCAAAGGACAAAGCATGGGAAGTAACTCCAACAATCAAGCAATCAACCCCCATCTTTCGCAGCTCTTTCGTCGCCTAAATAGTAACACAAAAAAAAAAAAAGATAAAATGTTAGAGAAATTATAGAGTATTATATGTTTGCCTATTTGGTATACTTATTTTCCATATTATTTTTTTATCAGAAAACATCAAACAACACCGAAAACACAGAAAATACGTTTGATTGTTCATCTTAGAAAACACGAGAAACAAGAAATCACTCAAAAACAGTTTGAAAACATTAAAAAAAAAAGTTTTCTAGAAAATAGAGAACACGGAAAACCTAGAAAATAAACCATACATCAGGACCATTCATGACGGGCATTTCCATGTCGATCAGAACAATGTCAAAAGATGATCCAAGACGATGGAGCTCAACGGCCTGTTGTCCATTTAGAGCGACCTGAACTTCTACCCCCAAATTCTCAAGTAACATGGAGTGGATTTTCCGAATAACCGCGTCATCGTCGACAACCAGCACCGAAAGATTCAAACCAGAGCCTTTCTGGAACACCATTTTTAGCTAATATGGTATACAATGTAATTGCATATATTACTTCTCTAGCTAGGGTTTTATATACAAAATTGAGGAAAGTGGTTTCTCATACACATTGCATTTGATCCTGAAAATGCTTGCAAAAGTAATAACTTTAGGGCTTGAAGTAATCATGAAAAGATCCTAACTTGCCCACAGATTGTTTTCCTTTGAAAGAAAAGCAAAAAGTTAGCAGTATGTGTGTAATCTAAAACTTGGATTTTTCGCCTTTAAAAATATATTTTCAGATTCGCAGAAATCATTGTTTCTCAAAAGTTTTTGAGAGTGTTCTTAAGTGCATGTATTATCTAACTAGATACAAAGTAATATTCCTAGTTTGGCGGCTTTATGCTTTTTAGGTAAAATAAAGTTTTTGCTTTTAAGATTGAGTTTGAATTCTCTCCCACTTTAGATAGATCATAATGGACCCGGGACTTCGTAATTCGTTTAGAATAGGATAGTCTACGATTTTTCGTCATTAAATGTGAATTTTAGACTCTAAGGAATTATAGATTTTCAAAATCTTTTTTTTGAAATACCGGAGAGAAATATGTTTACAGTTGAAATCGAACCTTAAACACACATATGTCTAACCTAACCGATTATCAATTGAGTCAACTCTCGTTGGTTAGATTTTGAAAATCTAACCATAACTAGGATGTTTTTTTCTGGAACCAAATGGACCCTTGAGGGTTTTTCAGTCAACAATTCCAACTCATGACTATTGAGACTGGGGAACTCTATCACTTCTCAATGTTTTTAGCTCTTCTCTTAACAGGGAAATGCTTGTCTCTAAGATTGGTAGCTAGTGATGTTGAGTCTTGATCATAGACACTTTCTAGCCCAATAAAAAGGTGGAGACCTGATAGAGAGAGACTTAATGCATGTACCTGTCAAAACAATTCATAATGGTACTAAGGTTCATTGGATACATGTACTTGGTAGAGCCACTCATGATGTGTTGCACAATCAATCTGTTTGCCTTTTTCTGATGGATGAAATGGATCCCAAAATGCATGCACAGTTTCTGTTTGGGCACAAGTTTGACTCCACAGTACACAGTCCAAGTCCATTCACTACAACAGAATAGATTTTTACCGACAATTGTTTACTAGCGTTTTAGTCATTTGCCACTATAACTTTTATATAACTTATTTTGAGATGGGCAATACTGGCAATATCAATTGCCAGTATTGGCCCAGGTGAAGAGTCCAAAACATTCACTTTTTCGTTCGTGGCGCGAAATTGTATTTCGTTCCCTCTTTATTTTAGATAATTTTATTTCAAAAATAAATTTTTTGTGTCAAAAATAATATTTCCTTCCTTAATTCTGCTGGATTGTTTCCGATTGAAAACCTAGCTGAAATCCCCTTTTCATTTTGCTGGGATTGTTTTCGTTTGAGACAAATTCCAATCCCCTCATTCCACAACATTCACAAATGCGAAAGAGACGAAGGCGACAGCAACGAATTTGACGGGAACCAAGGCGGCGACGACGAAGACTAAGGAGACGATATCGTTGCCCACCACAAGGTACGTCTCACATCTGTAAAGACTCTTTTAATGAATACTGAGAATTGGACTCTCTTGTTCTTCTCTATCTCTATTTCTTCTGCAATTCTTCTTCGTTAAATAATACTTTGTATCGATCTATCACGCGAAGAATTGCTCATTCGATACACAAAGTTATTCAGATTGCCTCCGATAGGATATTTCAACTGCTACTCAAATAAACTTTGATTCACATATAAATATGTATGTATATATCTTGCTGGTTTTTGTTCATATATAAGTGTGGATTTTATTTAACTGTGACAATTAGCGTTGCAAGTTCATCTAGTAGGGCCAAAAAGCTCATCTTAACTACTCCAAGAGGTTGGATCGCTATTTCATGTCAAAAAAATATAGAAATCAAGTGATGGTTCCATGACTCTATCACTGAAAGCTATTTGCTTTTTGGCCCTACTAGATGGCCATAAATCCATCAAAGTAAAGCTTTGTGCACTATATCAGAACTTTTCTGCCAAGTCATTCTTGAAAAGTGTGTGAACAACCACATTGGCACATTTAATTTTCTTACAGAATTGGAGGTGATTATTTGTAAACATAGTCACTAGAATATCTCTCAAGCTATTGACATGTTCATCACTCGGAGAAAATTGGAAAAGCAAAATGTTGGATTCACTTTTCTGACAATTGTTTGATGAAAGTTTTTTTTACTTTATGCCCATGAGTGGACTTATTGAATTTTAAACTTAGAATTTCATTGCATTCATCTATGTCTGTCAATAACATCGAAAAATTCCTATCCCAACTAAAGATAGTCTATTTGCATTACGAAGTACTCTAACTCTCATTGATTATTCTTCAATTTTTGAACACTGCCAGGGCCCTTTTTGCACTTTCTGTGGTGGCAGAGACAAAAAATTGTTCATCATCATCCTTTGAGCGTCTGTGTTGTGCAAGCTCTGGTAAGACAGCAACAATTTCAATGTTTCTTTATCTTTGCAGATTTTGGTATGTCCTTTCATGGTTTTAGTTGAATTGGAGGATCATTTGTGCATTGACGATCTATTCTAGCCTTCTAGGTTTTAAATGATTTCTAGTGATCACTCTCTTATAGAATAGTAACTGCTTCTGCTAAATAAACTATTAGATTGCGTTGATTTATAGTTCATTGGGACTATTCAAAGCTTAATTTGTGTTGATTTCTCTGCGATGTTTTGAATGAATTTATTAAACATATTAATGTACTTTATGTCTCATATTATATATTTGATATGCAAAATTAAGGGATAGAAATCTAATATATTTTTTTTTATTCTTTCACTAGTGTAACATGTCAGGGAATTATAACAGTAAAATATGGATGGACTATAGTAGACTTAGCAAAGTTTATACTGATGGAGTGGAGAGCTTTCTTAATTTTGCATTTAGGAGTCAACCAGAAGGAGGAAAAATCCCATGTCCGTGTCAGCAATGTGTGCTTTACAAGTATGGAAACAGAGCAGAGGTGTATGATCATCTAGTTGTAATTGGCATTATGCCGGGATACAGGGTTTGGGATCACCATGGTGAGTCAAGGTCGAATCCTATTGAAGGTCATCATCTAGAACAAGAAACATTTAGGGTTGATAATATGAATGAAATGATACAGGGAGCTTTAGGAGTGAACAACCTAAATGAGAATATGAATATAGATGGAGAAGCTTTAGGAGAACAAACTGCAGAAGGATTTTTTACACAAGAACAAGAACAAGAACAAGCTAATCAGTCTTCACATGCCAAAAAACGTAAACGATTACAAGAAGATGCTGATACAGAATTATATTCTGGGTGCAAGAACTTCACTGTACTTTCTTATGTGCTTTATTTGTATCATGCCAAGTGCTTTTATTTGTATCATGCCAATGGAATGGACTGATCCAAATATGGACAACAGATAAATCAAAGGTACAATGATAAACATTAAGATAGTTATTAAGTCTTATATAGCATGATCGATATTAAGGGATTTATATATCATAGTTTATACTTTTTTGCATTATGTAAGAAACGCAGCGCTATAAATAAAATAAATCGCGCAAAACAAACTATGGCTCACACAGCGGGATCGAAAAGTTTTGCATGTTTGATGGCTGAAAAGGTACTTCATACTTAAGTGATTGTGAATAATATGTATGTACAAATTTCTGCAAATACTTCAATTTTGAATGATTCTTACCAGGCTAAGGATGGGGTAGAGCCATCACGAGCTCAAATATTTATTGAAACGCATAAGGACCGTAAAGATGGGAGACCAATTGACCAAGAGTCAGCCAGAAGAGTTGTAAGTAATCTTAACTTATTTCAATATACATGTTGGAAATTGGAATGATGTTGTGCTTTGTCCTTGGAATGATTTTTGATTTCTGAAGGAAAAATTTTTACCCTAATTAATGTGTTTAGGAAATAATGTTGGAAAAGCTAAGTCAAACTCCAGACTCTATCGAGCAACCTCCAGAGAGTGTTGCTTGGGAAGGTGATGTGTACTCCCAAGTAATGGGCCCTGAAAGGAATGGTCGAATGTGTGGGGTAGGACTTGGTCCAACTGTAACAAGTTTATGGAGGTCATCAGCATTTGAACAAGGAGAAACTTCAAATTGCAATGCAGCAACTGATGAAACTATCCAAAAATTAAAGGATGAAATGAAATTGATGGAACAAAGACATGCTGATGAAATGAACAATATGAAATCTGAACTTAAATTTTTCAGAGCATGTATGAGTAAGATATTTCCTTCTGAATTTGGAACTTCTGGATCTAATGGAGCATCCAATAGAGAGGTAAATTGTTCTTTTATGGAGCTTGGTATATTAGTTTTTAAGTAACATGCATCTGTATATGTGACAAAATTATATCTATTGCTTTTATGTTAGGTTCCTGATGCATCCAGTCCTCTTGATAAAGAATGAGGTAAGAATATAGTTGGGTGGTATTTTCTTAAATATTGTCCTTTATTATTGAAGAATTTAAGATATTATTAACTCTATTAGGATTGACAAGTATACCACGTTGCTATTGATTTTAGTAGTGCTTGGAGAGACTGTATTTTTCTTAGTTAATACATGGATGTTTGTGCTATAAATTTTGGATGTGTGGTGCATTGGCACCATGTTCGCAGGGTTTGGACTTTGGTACTTTGGGCATGGTTAAAAATTCAAGGTATGCATTTTTGTGCTATTACATATTTTGCAGGGTACTAGATTTGTGGGCATGGTTATGGTTTTATTTGAGGTTTGCATTTTGTGCTATTACATATTTTGTAGGGTTTGGATTTGTGGGCATGGTTATGGTTTTGTAATCACATATTTTTGTGTTATTTTCAGGTCAGATTAAAAATGATAACTTTCAGTTGTGAAGACTTTGCAACAATGTTTTGTGTTCTATTTGGGATGCTTCGGAGAAGATATTTATTATGAGACTAAGCACCAGTGAAAATGATTCTATTTTGAATTTTCTTTATAATATTTGGCTACTCAATGTTAAGAGTTATTTTGTAAGTTTTACCTTTTATGATGTCATGAATTAAAAAATTACCTTTTATTTTACATAGAATTGATTCCTTTCATAGCATGCAAACCAGACTCAAATTTAATGATTTTTTAGTGGTGATTAAAATGGTCATTAAAGATCTCTTATATCAACTATGCAATTAGTCCTGCTACAAATTCAACAGCAAATGTTGCCTGAAGCAAATGTCGGTAAATGGTTGTACTTTTAACGACAATTTCAATAGTCAGTAAAGCTCATAACCACACATAGAATGAACCAACATTTGGTGGCAATAAAAAATGCCAGAAAAGGTTCAAGTTTTAACGACAATTGCAATAGTCGGTAAAACTCTTGAATACATGTAGAATTCAGTCGACATTTGGTGGCAATTGCAAATGCTGGGAAATGGTTTAACTTATGCTGGCGATTCCAAAGGTTTTTACCAGCAATCAAATGAATCGCTGGTAGAACCTTTACCGACGAAGCCTTCACCGACAAAAGATTATTCGCCGGTAAAACTTTTCACGGCTATTACAATTGCCGTAAAAGAACAAAATAAACGCCAGTAAAAATCTATTCTGGTGTAGTGATTGTTTGATCCCAAAAAGTTTCCCTTGTGTTTTTGAGTAGCCTATAAGAGTTAAGATTTGTGTAACTTTTTGGTGTGTATAAGACAAAGCCGAAAAGAGAGATTTGGGGTGTGAGAGTTTGAGAGTCTAAACAAAAGGATTTAGTGGTTAGTTCTTGAGTTCATCAAGAGCTAATCTCTTTTATAAATATTCTTCATATTAGTGGAATTCTTCGTTGTTCTTCGCCCGAGGATGTAGACATGTTGTGCGGATCCTTGTTAAATCTTGTGTCTTATCTCTCTCTTTTATTTCCACATATTTTTCTATATTTGAATTTTATCTCTAAGAATAATGCAATTAGGGAAATAATTGCATTAATAGTGCTACGAATATCAAAATGACAAGCAACCAAAAAGGGTTTGTAAAACCTTTCAAAAACAAAAAAAAAATGGTTTGTAAAATAATTGTTGGATTATATTGCTTTAATAAACCACAGATATTCCCTATAAGGATTATCCAATTAAGCTTGGAATTTAGAAGCACCTATTTTTTTTTCAAAGAAAGAAACTTCTTCTTTCCATAAGTAGTTTATTTATACAATATTTATTTCTATTTTGATTTATAGCAATTGTCTAATCCAAATTATTGGTATACAATTAATTACTTATTTAATAAAAGAACCACATTTAAATTGTTTGTAAACTTTGCTATATTTAAGTTCATTTTCAATTTAAGAAATTGCCTTTTTATTGTTTTTGTGTTTTTCAGTACTATTTGATGTATTGGGTTGGTCGCATGAATTTATTGGGCCTAAAAAGCTTTAATTCCGTTGCGTCTGTAACTGAGCCTAGACCGGCCCATGATAATATCTAAGTCCTTTGGCTTAGAATGTATAATATCAATTTGATGTGTTTGAGCTGATTTTTTTAACACAACTTGATCAATCCTCAATCCCATAACAATAACTTTTGATAAATAATCTAAAAAAATTATGGGGTGCTACCTCGAATCCCCGCATAACTCTACCCATGAGATAAAATAACGCATTCGCCTCTGCCCATAATTAATAATAATTTTTGATAATCATATTGAAATTTTGAAGAAAACAAGAAACAA
Source organism: Tripterygium wilfordii (assembly GCF_013401445.1). Lineage (NCBI taxonomy): Eukaryota > Viridiplantae > Streptophyta > Magnoliopsida > Celastrales > Celastraceae > Tripterygium > Tripterygium wilfordii. The sequence continues at coordinate 8,591,788 of NC_052235.1, read as the reverse complement.
AAAACAGATATATGGACCCAAATTATTCCTAGATACACATTGTTTCTTCTTCCAAGCAAAAGGGGAGTACTATTTCTATCACACTTTGGCATCCATAACCATGATAGTGCTAAGATTCATAGGGAAAATGAAGTCAGCAGAAGCAGACATCATCTTATCAACCACAATCCTGTTTGCCTTCTCAGTCAGGTGATACTGATCCCAAAACACATATTGGTTACGGTCTTGGCACACAAACGACGTCGGATTGCAGAATCCAACCCCATTATAAGCTCCTTGCCCACAACATGCATCCTTTGATGTACTAAATCCTGCACACACACACACACACATAACATATACATACATGCCTTTTCAATACATATATATGTATATGTATATATATATATATATATCTCCAAATTCAAACTGAATAGTAAAAGATTTTTGTAGGGTAGTGTACCATATTTTTTAGGGTCGGTGATGAAGTCATCTTGCAAGATATCCATATTAACACCAACGAAAATGTCACGTTTATAATTGGTGTTAAGTTCCTTAAGCATTTGACTGAGTTGTGGGTTAAACATGTTCGCGGCTTGTTGTAGCTCTGTCGCACACTCCCCGTTCTTGCTTCGCGCAGCCAATTCCGCCGGAGGACAACCCAACGGTCCGTTACCCGTCACAAGAATCCTACGTGCCCCCAAATCATATAAAGTCTGCAATAACAACTCAACACACATCGGTACAGTTGAATATGAATAATTGACGTAGGAAAAGTTCTCTAATTTACTTTACTAATTAAGAGAGTTAGTTTAATTATTTCTTTTTCTCATTGAATATTAGTGTTAATTATAGAAATTATAGTCTTTTAGATTGTTTTCTAATCTCTGTGATTATTTTCTCGTTTACTACGAATTCGGTTTTCTATTTATTTAGGGTTATAGTCTCCTATCAGATTCGTTCAACGATCGAAAAAAAAAAAGCCTTTTGAGAGTAATTAAAGAAAGGAACTTACGGTGAGAATTGGTTTGAACTGGGATATGAGAAATGGAACATAATCATGTAAAGAGAATTGGTTAGATCTAGCAGAGTGAGGCACCAAGAAATAGTTGTTCACAAAATCATTTCCACCAACAACGACAAGAAAGAGTGCTCCATTGACGATCTCTTTAGCTTTATCTGCTCCTACATGAGCAATCAACTCTCTTTGGTACTTTCTGAAGAAATCCAACTGGTCGTACATTCTGATTATCTCAACCTGCAATTTAAATGTAGTATTATATTTCTAAATTAGTTTCATGAGATAGCAAAATTATTAACCCAAAACACAGATAATCTTAATTTTATTCGTTTTTGTAGGCTCTGTGGAGCTGCTGTCCGGACAAGCTGAGATTCTGTCTGGACATCCACTGATCTGTGTAATTCAGAGTCAAGTCAGAAGACATGCTGTCCCGACAGAAGGCGCAGTCAGATTACTTGAGTTGTTTTTAGTAGGACTGTTTTTGTTGGGAACGAAATCAACAACAGACAATAAGCAAAAAATAAAGCAATCGAAAAACAAGACGCAAAGATTTACGTGGTTCGGCCAATTGTGCCTATCCCCACAGAGTTGAAGAGAGTATTCACTATTTTGAAGAAATAATACGAGATGCGACTGTAGGATTACAATCACACTTATATATCCTAACCCTACACCTAACAACTGGGCCGAAAATTAAATTAAAGGCCTACAAAATCTTATCCGTGAGCGCTCTGATTTGGGAACTATCGACCCTCACCTCTGTTTCACAGAAACCTCCCGAAAATCCACTCAAGGGATCCGCAACAATCTTTTTGGGTCAGGTCATCGAATGGGATCACCGCACACAAAATAGACTCCATACTGAATCCCAACAATTTTATTATATTTGTTCTTAATAAGCTGGTGTATAAGAGTGGAAAATTGGACTACTTACAAACTGAATACCAGTGTCATTGAGGATTCCAACTCCGGCAGAAGCAAAGTTGGCACCGATAAGCAGCCGATTTCCATGGAGAAGTGGATGCAAGCATGGTAATGCTGGTTCCGACCCGATTTTCTCACCTAAAAAATATGATAATCAACAACATATATACATGCATGTAAAGGAGAATCTACAAAATTAATTATGATAGTAGAAGAGCAAACCCTAACTGATAATGTCAGCAATGTTGAGTCCATTAGAGAACCGGCCGGTCGGCTGTTGAGTAGGATAATCGATGCCATAAGGCGGCGTATCGGCTCGAGCAGCGGTGACTAAGAAATTGTTGTTGCCAGCATCAACAAGTGAATCTCCAAACACAAAGAAAGCCCTAACCGGCTTATTATCACCAGCAGCTTGGGCACCAAAAGCTCCAAACACCATGATGAGGCACAAAAGTAGCATCCATGGAACCATTACTTTCTTGGTAGCCATTGAACTTGATCAGTTTATGCAAAAAAAAAAAAAACCCTAATCTTATGAACCAAATGTTGCAAGTGAAGAGCCTTGTATATGTAGACTAGAGTCTCTTAGTAATAAAGAAAAGTAATTAGGTTGCACAAAGTCAATGTACTCTAATGCATTACATTTGTATCGATTATCTAATAACTTGTGTAGATTATTTTGCACAAGTGTTGAAAGTACTCAATTAATTTCTTTTGAGATCGTTGCTAGTCTTTTTGTACAAGTGACAATCATGCACGACGAGTGAGTAACAGAAAAACAAAATTTTGCTCTACATTTGTCTAGCTATGGTTACAGTCGAATATGTGACCCAATGTTAGAGTTCTAAGGGTACCCTAAATGTCACAGGTTCAATTCTTAGATACAGTATATCCATATAATGTGAGGGTAAGGTCTGCGTACATCTTGCATGTTTTCGATATGATTAACTTTGAAATTTTTATTTGGTAATTTCATATTTATCTTGAGTTTCTATGTTCATGACACACTGAAAATCACACAAAATTCAAGTATTTTGTAGTTTGGCTTTGTAAACCAAATTGTGTTTGGAAGATTTGAAAATTGATTATACGAGATATTTAAGTCCAACCGCAAACATATTACTCAGTAGTATTTTCAAAAAAAAAAACAAAAGCTATCCCTCGTGTGTGTTTGGGGATGGATATAAAGGTCAATCAACATTAATTAAAGCAGTTCCTTAATGCATAAGTATAAAAAAATATAAATAAAAAGAAAAATATGGAGAGATTGTAGTTATGTGCCATGTAAATTAATCTATAGATGCTAATTATTTAATTAAAAAAATCCTCTCGGTGCTATATAAAGTGTATATAATGTTTGAAGACCATTTTATCAAAGGTTAATGATAATTTTGTCACTTCTTAATTGTCTCAAACTACTAGTGACTGGTGTCTTTTTATAGGCAAATTGGGGAGAAGAGTCAACGGTTTACCTTTTGACTCCAATTTTATCGAGAAATTATTCAGTGGTTCTGATACACCATGTCATATATATATGTTGATGTGGTGTACCATATTTAATGGGATAGTGTCAATTCACATGTGTAGTAACATGTTTCCGTCCGGCAGAATTAAAAAATAATAATAATAGTAAAAATAGTGAAAAATAAAATGAAAAAGAACATAAAAATAATAAATACCTAAAAACCTGTTTCTTGGGCTCACAGGCCTACAAATATGTAAAAGCCCGTTTTTGGACCATAAGCCCATAAAAATTCAAGCCCAAGTCCAATGCAATTAAACCCTAAAATGTATCTAAAAATGTAACGGCCCATCCCGCAGAATCCAACCGGGCCCATGGACCGCTACCCCCAACCCATCACCTGCACCACGTGCCAGACCCAGACACAGGCACGCCTGCACACGCCGATACAGGTAGGTTGTTGATAGGAGCCGAACCTTCGACCTCCCACCCTTTAACATAGGAGTCAACGACACGCTATGCCACCAACTAAGCCATGGCTTAGTTGGTGACATAGTGTGCCTGAGGGACCTATGTTAAAAGGTGAGAGGTCGTGGGATCGATTCTCATTAACAACCTACCTTTCGCAGCTGTGGCTGAGAGTGATGAGGGGTTGGGGGTAGCGGTCCATGAGCCCGGCTGGATCCTGCGGGATGGGCCGTTACAAAAAAATAAAGAAATTAAAAGATTTTGGAAATAAAACCTTAAAAAGGAAAATGTGCCAACTTTTTAGGGTTTTGCAAAAAGAATGGAAAATACAAAAAGGGTTTTTCTTAGGGTTTCTAAAGAGATAAGAAATAAGGTTTAAGGGGGGCATTTTGGTAAAAAGAGAAAAATAGGGTTTTAGTCTCATAATATAAAAGGAAGAAGAGGGAGTCTCATGGAGACAGGATTTTACTAAGGTCCACCTTCTTCAAAAGAGTGGATGGTCCACCCCATTAGAATAAGAGTGTTAAAATTATATGTGAAGGTTATGATGGTCTTTTCCAAAACTTATATTTTAAATCGAACGGTTTTTAACAAGGGTGGATTGACAGTCGGGTGGACGTAAGACGGTCCCATGGAGACACAATTGAGAGGGGGAGGAAAAGAAAGAGGCGTGAGACATACACAAAAAAGAGGGAGCCGCACAACAAAAAGAGAGGGAGAGAAAAAAAAAGGTTTTTGCTTTTGGTGTAAGAAGAGCGGCTGAACAAACAAGAAGAAGGAAAAAAAACAAAAGGTGCTCTTGAGATAGAGAAGCATTGTACAGAGTAAGTAGAAAGGGAGAAAGTCGCTCGGTTCTACTTCACGGAAGGTAATACCCTGCACTCAATCCGATTGATCTGTGTTGGCTAGTTCGGTTTCTTTGATTATACTTGCCTCTGTTTATATTCTGTGTCGTTTATATTGTATAGCCTTTGGTTCGGGTCCTATATTGTTTATCGTTTATATCTGCACTGTTTATATTGTTTGTTGATATATTGTTTATTGTTTATATTGGTTCTGGTTCGGATTCTTGATGTTTGATATACGGTGGCTTCTCCATTTCTTTCAGACACATATATGTGTGTATATATGAGTTTATATGTATATATGTATGTGTGTATATATTATATGCAGTGTGTGTGCGTGTACAGGTGGTGCGTTTATATATATATATTGTCTGACTGTATATATATATGTTGTATGTGTATATATGGTTTTGTTCATGTGTATATATATACAGTGTATATATGTGGGTGTATATACCGTGGGTTTGTGCGTGTATATTTTATATGTGTATATGTGTGTATGTGTACATGGTATGGTTGTGTATATTGTATATATGTTTATATGTGTATGTGAATTTTTATATATGAATTTGGTTTGATATTATATTTGAATACCTATTTGACCCATCTTTGTATTTGGTTTGCGATGTGGACCGGGCTTGGCTCCATTTGGGTCGAGTTGAACTCTATTTGGGCCGGGATCAAGTACAGCTTGAGTAATTTTAGGATTTTGTTTGAGTTATTCTTTATTTTTTATTTTACTTATGTATATTTAGCCCTTATGTTGGGTATCTCATTCACATTGACATGCATAACTTGGACATTAATTATTTGGATTTAGTATGAGTGTATGAGTTTAAAATTGAATGTAGGTCATTTCAATTAAGGAAATCATTAGTTGATCCCCTTTATTTGGATTATGAGCCTTATTTGATTTCATTTATAAGTTTGTCATAAGTTGACAATAATAATTTAAATTGATAGGTGACATTTTCTCAATAGATCATTTATATTATAAGTTGGTATTTAAAATTAAACCTACCAAAAGTTGATAGTGTATTTTCATTAAACCTACCAAAAGTTGGTAGTGTATTTCTAAATAAAAACTATCAAAAGTTGATAGTAATATTTCAAACTGTTTTCCAAAAACTATCATAAGTTGATAGTATTTTTCATACAAACTTTTTCACAAAACAATTATATCTTGCAAAGAGCAAGTTTCCATGCAATAGCCATTAAATTAATTAGGGTAACCGTTTTCAAACGGGAGTTGTGGGGTGCCTAGCACCTTCCTCACACTCAATCGATTCCCGTACCCCTTTTCTCTGGTTCGCAGGTCTTTGCGGTGTCCAATTGCACCTTAAACCAATTGGTGGCGACTCTAAACGTTTTTCATCCTCTATCGCCGGTCCGCGTCGTGACCCCGTTTGCGACAACATGCTTTTGGTGACAATGCATGCATAATTGAGGATTGAAATCGATAGTTTGCAATTCAAATTTAAGAAATACACCAACCACTTGCGAAATTGCATAGTCCCAAAAACAAGAATATCATCAATGGCCTTCACAGAAGACAATATCCATATATAAAAACACAATTAAGACAGAAAAATCACACCAAACATCAAATGTTCCTTGAGATCTACATTATTATTGTTGTGGATGCCATAGCTAATGTTGTCTTTAAATCTTGGAATCCATGGCCAAAATGGTGCTGAGATTCATGGGGTTCATGTAGTCAAGAGAACCAGTCATGAAGGATTGAACAACTAATCTGTTTGCCTTCTCTGATGGGTGAAATGCATCCCAAAATCCATAGAGATCACGATCAGGACACAAGTTTGATGCAATTGTGCACAATCCTAGTCCATTATATGGTCCTTGTCCACAACATGCAATCTTTGATGTAACAAACCCTGCGCACATAACATGTATATATTATTGTTTAGATCAGGTCTTGAAAAAAATTAAGATTTAGGGTTTGAGTTTAGGCATAACGATTAATTGATTACCAATTTAACGGACAAAATCTATGTGCGCACGCGCTCATGCCTCTAGAGACGATTGAACCCTGGTGAAAGAGCATGACTAACATGCACCTTATCACCAGACGAACACCAAGTCTTTAGAAGTACATTACCTAAATACATGTTTGAATCTCCAAATTGAAAATCAATTTAAGTTATAGGAAAAAAAAATATTTATGGTTTCTTTTCTTGTTCCAACTACCATGTACCGGTCCCTCAATAAATTAAATGTTTTAGTCTCTATTACTTATACATATCATTTATTGACATTGGTCCCTAATTTTGTTACTTGTTACAAAAGTAATATTTAGTGATAATTACTTACCAAATCTTTGAGGATTACTAATGAAATCATTGCTCATCCTTTGTAGATTAACACCAATGAAGACATCGTCGCCGTAATCGCTATTAAGTTCTCTAAGCATACTCCCAAGGAGTGGATTAAACAAGGATGCCGCCCGTTGTAGCTCCTGTGAGCATTGCCCGTCTCTGCTTCTCATTGCCAATTCCGCAGGAACACAACCTAACGGCCCGGTCCCGGTCACAAGAACCCTACGTGCTCCGAGCTCGTATAATCTCTGAAATTACAAACAATTTGAGATTAATTTTTTTAAAAACAATGATTAATGTAGCAAGAAAGTAATTAAAGAGAGAGGTAATTAATTAATTACCATTAGAAGTTTACGGTACTCAGAGATTAGGTATCTACAATAATCTGGTAAAGAGAATTGGCGAGACCTAGCAGAGAAAGGGACCAAGTAGTAATTGTTGACAAAATCATTTCCACCAACAGTGATTAGGACAATTGCTCCATTCACTAGTTGTTGAGTCTGTTCAGGTCCAATTATAGCAGCCACCCTCTGTTGGTATTGTATGAAGTATTGTAACTGTTGGAACATTCGGATTATGTTCACCTGCAATCCAGTTAATAATAAATAATTTAAACCGTAAACATACAAGTTTGTCATTTGGACATCGGATATGTGGATCTAAACTTGGGTCGTCAGGCCCGCACGCATAGACATAAGTGAAAAAGTCTACTTGGGTACAATACATGTGATCCTGCCTCCCATTTGTACCAAAGAAATTAAGAAACCAACCATATATGATATTTCCCACGAATTCCATTAATGCTAGATGAGTGATAGAAGTTGGGACTTACAAACTGAATTCCAGTGTCATTGAGGATTCCAATTCCAGCAGAAGCAAAATTGGCACCATTAAGAAGATCCTCTCCGGTGAGTTCTGGATTCAAGTATGGCAATACGGGTACCGACCCGATTTGCTCACCTTCATACATACACATACAAAAACAAGTATTAATTAGTCTATCCAAAATAATAATATATTACACATACATTGAAGTAAAAGTTAAGAAATATTTCAATTAAAACTCAACTGAGAATGTCAGGAATGTTGAGGCCATTAGAGAATCGGCCGGTCGGCCGGCCGGTCGGATAGTCGATACCATAAGGAGGAGAGTCTGCTCTAGCTGTGGTGGCTAAGTAGTTGTTGTTGCCACTATCCACTAGTGAATCTCCAAACACAAAGAAAGCTCTAGCTTCCACAAGTTTAGGACCCAAAGTCCCAAATGACATTATGACAAGAACTAAAAGTGTCCATGGAGACAATGTTGAGCTTGCCATGGAACTTGAAGCAAAATATCTTGATGTATGAATGCCATGTGAAGGAAAGGCATTGTGTATATATAGAGTGGCTTTTAGCTTATCAAAGTGAAGTAAGGCCCACAAAAAGCAAGGCATGCATTCCTAGTGCTAATTAACTAGTAGTACTACTTGTGTACATAGATACATTCACTCTCTAGTGTATGTAGATTGTTTTGTGCTGTTAAAAAATTCAGGTATTCAATTTAATTGTCTAAAATAGGTTTACTATAAGTAGAATTGGGTACTTGGGCATAGACATTATTCTTGTTATTTATCTAAAAATTATGGAGTTAGACATCAATGTCTTTTTCCTTTCTTTCTCTCATGCTCCAAAAAGAAAAGTTTGCATTAATATCCACCTCCATATTCTAACAATTTCTTTAATTTTGATTGGAAAATCAATCTTTTATTAGATTCATTCAACAACCAATAGAGAGTAAAGTCCTATTTTCACCTATGAAACTCTTTTCAACTCAATCACTCATGGTTAATATTTTTCAATTAAGTGGTCATCGAAATAAATGAATTCTTATCATGCGTGATCACTCCATCCCTGAAAATGCATTCCTAACAGCTGGAGTACCAAGCTGGCATAAAAAATATATTAACTAAGCACACGTCTAATGTTTTAAAAAAATATCATAATATACTAATATAGAAAGTCTCACTTGAAAACCCAACGCAAGCATCTTCTAATAAGATTTTTTACCTTAAAATTTTATTGCCAAGGAGGGATTCGTTTTGTTGTATACAGAGGCGGAGTCAAGAAGTGATAATGGTGTAGGCTACTGCATTTTGATTTGCTTGAAAAATTTTAGCGGGGTTTGGGGGCAGCGTCTCCGAATTTTTTTTAGGGATATTTTATAACAATATAATTTATTGAAATGATATTCAATGAACATTCATCTTGATTTTTGGTTTCATAAAATAACTCAAAATGTTGACATAAATACATATCAAAATTGATGAAAACTAACTAAAGACCATGTACGAGATGTAAATAATAAATAAATGTATAACTAGAAAAGTAAGTTTTTTTTTTTTTTGTATTTTTTTGAAACAAGGGTTTGGAGAGGGGGTAAGATTTGAATCCACTTCTTAATGGGTGGATGATCCCTTACATGCAAGGTGATTGCCGTTCAACCAACGGCTCATTTGCATTATTGTTATGTATTGTTGTTTAATATTAACAACAATGGAATGGATAATATAAGGTTACTATTGCATTAGGCTTTATTTTTTTTTTATTTTTTAAAAAATTGCACGTGTGTTTAGTTAATATAATTTTTTTAATATCAACAAGGCATTTCTGTTCAACTGTCAAAAATGTATTTCCGGTGATGGTCTGATCACGAAAGATAATTATTCATTCTTTCGATGATCAAATTGAAAAAATTTGAACATGAGTGACTGAGTTGAAAAGAGTCTCATCCAATTCAATGATTAGAAGACAGAACTCAACCCAACGGTTCCAACCAATAAAACATTAAAGTGCAACTACTCGGGTCTTTGTCTAATACAACAACTCACAACGAGTACTTATAGTTTTATAACACACAAAAAAATATTCTAATTCAATGTTACTTAATTATATGTAACTAGCGTTAGCTTGATATAATCTTAGGGGTCGATATTTATATAACCCATGATTAGCACTAATCTATATATGTGTGTTTTCTAATTATAATGTCCTAAGTTGTTAATCTATTTATCCTAAACCCTATTAAGGTTAATTTTCTCCAAATTCCTCAACTTCTCCAATAAATTCTTAAATTTTAGTTTAATTTGATTAATTGCCATTTTTAACAGGCTATATATATATATATATATATATATATATAATATTGCGAAGAAAATAATGGAATCATGTGGTTATGTGTCGTTCAGGCAAGCTGGTTGATCATAATTGTAGGTAAAAGCAATTACACACAAACTTTAGTTAGCTAGCTAGATAGATCATACAAGCTGTCTGCCAATTATAATCCATGTATATCTATACACCCACTTCAATTTAGTTACAAGGTTGTCTCACTGACTGACTTTTCTAGCTCTACGAAAAGCCTTGATATTTTTGCAATATATATATATAGCTTTATTACATGTCCTTATCTTTAATATTAATTTTGATAGTGATACATTTCCTAATTACAGGTCACTACGTACCACCTTATTAATTTTGTCCATGTCTACAGTAGTAAATAATATAATCCTTGAGTATATATATATATAGTGTTCCAACTGTGAAGCACATGATAAACAGTAGTTTGCTTCTAAATTGGGTGATTGCTCGACTCCATTTAGCTGTACAACACGTCAAAATCTAAGACAGAAAGCCGCCTAAACTCCCAAAAAAAATCCTCTTTCTTTTGGTAACATCATATAAATTTACACTTTGAACGTCTGATATGAGATTAAATTTAATTTGGGCCCTCAAACCCACAAAAAAATTCTCACATGACGATAGGCTAAAGCTCAACACATGGTCAAAAGAGTATTGATTCAAGTGGTAATTGAACTCATGACCAATATCTGAGTTCATACTTTTTGGCCCTAAAAAATTCACTATTACTAGGCTATCATCACCCAAGTGATTTAAATAAGTCTCAATATAAAATATATTATCTCACCTGACGATAGGCTAAAACCCGATGCATGACCACAAGAATATCGATCCAAGTGGTAATCGAACTCATGACCAATATCCAAGTTCATACTTTTTGACCATAAAAAGATTCACCACTACTTGACTATCACCCAAATATATAAATAAGTATCAATATATATATATATATATATATATATATATATATATATATTCAAAAACAATACCTGTGTTTTATTTGTAGTGGGACATATCTAAAAATATCTTTCAAACCCACTTAAAAAAAAAATGGCTAAACAATTTTATCAAGTCCTAACAAGATAACCAAAGGAGAATGGGAGATAGCCTGGTTGGTCAGGTTATCTGCCCAGGACCTTGAGGTCCAGGGTTCTATTCTCATCAGGGGGTTTGAAATTTGGGTAGTTTTCCATCCGCTGTGGTGGACTTCATGCCCCTCGAGCATGGCTTAGCGTGTGTGTGGCTTGTGGACCTTTTAAAAAAAAAAAAAAAACAAGATAACCAACGAGAGGTGGCTCGGTTGACAATCAACTGAGTTAAACATATGTGTGTTCAACGTTCGATTTCAGCTGCAAACATATTTCTCTCACTACAAGAAATTAGCGATTTTCCAACCGCTGCATCGGTTGGAAATCTGGAAAAAATCGATTGAAAATCTTATTTTCCAACCGATATTTATCAATTGGTAAATACTTTATTGGAAACTTTTTTTCAAATATTTCTTAAATCGGTCGATAATTTACAACAGATATTTCCATTGTAAAAATTTTTCGGTCGATAATTTACAACAGATATTTCCATTGTAAAAATTTTTACATTTCGTTAGAATATTTTTAGTGGGTAAGGAAAATATTTTGTTGGAAATATTTTTTTCAACCGTTTCTTGGCTAAATGAAGCCTTAGTAATTGAATCAAAAATTTATTTTGGTTCTTTTTCTGTACTTGATCCATTGAAATGAAATAAATGAGAGTATTATGTGAGTATTTATAATGCCAACCACTCTTGCATCAACTTTTTGGAGGAAGCTAGCAGTTCAACAACTTGTGTGGTACACCACATCTATATAAATACATAATAATATCAATATTTAATCATTCCAACTAATATATATTATTCGCAACCTGATTTTGAGGCTCTTGAATTCGAGGGTTAGGATATGATACTCATGATCCCACTGTCGGCCTAGATAGACGATGTAACTGCATATAATTTCTATAATAAAATCTCTCCAATATCCTACAGAGGCGTCCCTAGTGGCGGGCGAGACAACCCATTGCCCACGAGTACCCCAAATTCCCAAGACTTCATGTATTTGAAAAAAAAATACTAGACTATTAATATTATAGTAGTCACAAGAATCGATAGTCGTTGAAAGCAACATGACACACCTGTAGCTCAGGTGCGCACACAAGGGTCCAAGCTCAAGGACATAAGTTGGGCCTAACTAATCAATAAAAAACTGGCTTATTAATGTTAGGATTGCTCAACCTTATAAACGATAAACCTGACTTGTAACCCATCATTATCCAATGTGGGATTCCCACGCCGCATCATTCCCACCCACTACACAGGCCGCACGACCATACATTAGAGTGAATCTCATAACAAACAACCAAACCCAGCCCAAAAACGAACATGGTAATCGCCATTCACAACCTATTGGTGTTGATCTTGGGCCTCGCTAAAAAAAATACATTTTGGGCCCAATATTGCCGAATTCTATGTGTCTCCGGCCCAATAACTCAATAAAGCCATAAACACATGAAAAGTTCCATATCCAGGAACAAGTTTTATAGATTGGGCCCATTAACCTCAATCCACGTGTCAATACCAAATATATGGATCACAGAGAGATGAAGCCATCCACAAGTAACGGATAGTGTTCACACGTGGCAACAGCTTATAGGGTGATACCTCAAAATTGCCAATTTCAATGGGGTCGAAAATTGAAAAGCCTGGAAGTCTCGTTTCTTCTCTGCTTCTACAGCGTCGTTGCTTTGCTTGTTCGAAGACTGGAAGTAGTATCGTCAATGGCTACATGCAACATGGCATGTGTAACATCTGGTCTGGTGTTTAAATCCGGTGTCGTATTGGATACGAGCTCAAATTCCAGGACTTGTGCTGCTTTCTTTGCCAAGAATAATGTCAAGAGTGGTTCAAGGAGGCTAGTTGTACGTGCGGCAGATGAAGCGTCGCCTGCGGAACCGGCAGCCGCTACTACCACCACTGCCCCGGCTGAGCCTAAGGCTGCTCCTAAGCCACCTCCGATTGGACCCAAGAGGGGCAGCAAGGTAATTATATTACACTCTCAGTTTCCTTCAATTGTAATTTTGTTATCTCTTTGGCTAGGGTTGGGAATGATTCTGTGTGTGAAGGCATTGGATATGTGCAATACACAATGATAGAGAAAGCTTAATTGATTAGGTTCTAAACAATAGAGACTTGAGTTTGATTCCCGCTGGGAGGTCTAGTTCAATTCTCGTCGGGAGTAATACCCTTGTAGTCATGCTCTAGGCTTTGGCCCTTCTTATATGTCGTCAGGTAAGAAATTTCAATGCACACCGACTTGATGACCCGAGTTAGACTGATATTGGATTGCCCGAGTTTAGACTCATATTGGATGTTCAAAGATCAAGCTTGTATAGTGTCATTGTTGTTTGTTACTAAAAAATAATTAGAAGAATTGAGTTTTTCGGTCGACCTTCTTTACATGGGAATGCTTGAAAAAGCTCTGATTCCTCTTGGCTTGGCTACTCTTACCTTTACTAAGATACACCAGATTAGCAAGGAAAGCTTTCCCTGTGAGGCTTAAGCTTTGTTTTGACTTCAAGCAGAGGTTAGTGAAAAATTATATCCCTCCAATTTTGGTTCTTTGCGTAATGGTTAAATAGGTATGTGGATGATTAGGCTTTAAACTAACAGTGTGAGTGAATGTGATAGGATCTGTTCTACTGGTTTCATTCTGTATTTCAGTTACTGAAATTAGTAACTTTGTAATAGACACGTATCTTGCTGCTATTGGCTATTATGGCTTAAAGTCGGTTAAGTCAGTTAGTTAAATAGCTTTGCAAGAGTACTCTGTAAGATAGCTATTTATTGAATGAGAATTCTTCTTCCCTTTTATAGTTTATCTCTGCAAATTCCTCTTCTTGCCAGGTTTAGGTCGAACTGAGCTAACAGAATGAAGATGCGGTTGGCTTCACTTAGCAATATCATAAACCTGCATCTACATTACTCACATAAATTATCACTGAATAGCCTGAATTGGTTTAGAATTTCACTCACAGACCTCAAACTTACTGGGTGATCAATCCTTAATTAACATCAGCACTCATTATATTTATAATTTTTGTGTCAATCAGATTAACCATTTGTAATTTTCTCTTGAAGCATCGTGTTACGCACATCCCACATCGTCTAGATGTGGGAGTTTGGTGCAAAATATAAGTAAGGCCAAACTCCCTAACTTACAACAACCGGTTTTCCCGTGCCTCGTGCTTGTGTGCTGGAATGGCCGGCCCAAGAAAGACAAATGAAGTCTTCTTTACAATATATGACACGGACACTATAGTTGTTCTTCATGCTTCATGTATACAAGCACCTCCAAGTTGGCACCATTTGTTTGTTTGGTAAAGTACTTATGATTGACTGGTATGGTCTTCTGTGTTCATATTCAGGTGAAGATCCTAAGGAGAGAGTCTTACTGGTTCAAAGATGTTGGATCTGTTGTGACCGTCGATCAGGTAACGCTCTTGTCTGTCTCTTACGTGCAAGCACACTATAGTCTATTCATCAATATTCTTGCTTGATTTGCCAAATTTTTAGTGAATGTAACACACACTATATGTGTTGCAGGATCCCAAAACCAGGTACCCAGTCGTGGTAAGATTTACCAAAGTGAACTATGCCAATGTATCAACAAACAACTATGCCTTGGATGAGGTTGAAGAACTGAAGTGAGCATTGTATGTGCATTTTCTGATCTGTACTATATTTCAACTCTGTAATCCCCCTCCCCCGTTTCTACTCCTCTATAATGTGATGATTATTTGCCCTATTATCTGGTTTCTATAATTCTATAATCTCTTCTTCATCGGCTAAACTATTTCAATTACGTCAGAATGAAAGTTCGGAAGTATATTAGTTGTGAATAGGTGTGAACCTAAATGTGCTTTAGCTTCATAAGTAAACCAACCATCTCTACTCTTTTTTGTACTGTAAACTTTGTGCACAAAAATGGAGTTGGCCTACAATGCCGTTGGTTCCATGCCGTTTTGACCTGACCTTGGCTTTGATTACATAAGTTGAATTATGCTACTGTTCTATTACAGGAGGGGACCGAACTGCACGTAATTAAAATATTGCAGATTTGTATAACATTCACTTTTTCTTTTCAAACTCTCATGCAAAACAAGAAACATTTGGTCAAACCAACTGTCGTAGTTCTTTTCAGGCCACAAAATTTTCATTTTTTGTTATTTCTAATAAATTTAGGGCCACAATTTTGATTCCTCAAGTCTATGAAACTTTTGTTTTCTTGGTATGATGAGTTGTGAACAGGTGTCTTCCTTCAAGTCCTTTAGAGTGTGATTGGATTGAGGGATTTGGGGGGAAGGGAAGAGAAGGGAGGGGAGGGGGAGAGAAGGGAAGGGAGGGGAAGGGGGATTATTTTTCCCTCTCCCATGTTTGGATAGATAAAAAAAAGAAGGAAGGAAAATTTGTTTAATTTACTAATTTATCCTTATTTTTATGTTAAAATATTATGTACAAGGGTAAAATAGATATTTAACTTACAAATGACTTAATTAGTAATCCCTTCCCTCCAAATGACTCCATTTTGGAGAGAAAGAATTTTAACAAAAATTTAATGAAATCTTCCTTCCAAATCCCCTCAAATCCCTCCCCTTAATTTTTAATAAACTATCCAAACAAGGGAATTGGAAGGAAACTCTATTTCCCTTCCTTTCCCTTCCCTCCAAATCCTTCAATCCAAACACACTCTTAGGGTTCATGTCTTGATTACTTGCTCTCGCAAAGCCCACAAAAAACAAAATTAAATTTTGCAAGATTCAAGGACGCCCCTTCCAACATATAGAGAGACATCTCCTACTTGGCTTTACCAGTTTTTGTTAATTACTTATGCTCTCTAAATCTTTACAGATGCTTCTTTTTTCTTTGCATTACCAACTTCACACGCACGCACATAATCTATATATATATATATTACAAACTTCTTTACAAATGCTTCTTTTTTCTTTGCATTACAAACTTCACACGCACGCACATATATATATTAATATATATATATATAGAAATATAGACATGGAGAAGAATATAAAATTAAGGTACTTCAAAAGATGGAGACAGCTGTTATAGACAGTTGGGCACGTGTCACTCTGGGTTTCTGCCAAGAGCCGAATCCAACAGCTTAGTTGTGTCTATACACGTGTTGCTCACGCACTTCACCACGCCACATATCCCCCACATTTGCTTATTTGGAAAGTCATTCAACCCTATAAGTTTGTGCATTCACATCAATGATTTGCGAATATTTTGTCTACTTTGGGAGAGGATTACTAGAAATGAAAGACAGTGAAGCAGCAGCTAAAAAACCTTCCATGGGAAGGTCAAGGAAAGGATGTATGAAAGGCAAAGGAGGGCCAGAGAATTCACTCTGTACATACAGAGGAGTGAGGCAGAGGACTTGGGGCAAATGGGTTTCTGAAATTAGAGAACCAAATAGAGGAACCAGGCTTTGGTTAGGCACTTTCAATACCTCATATGAAGCTGCCATCGCTTACGATGAGGCTGCGAAAAAACTCTATGGTTCTTCTGCCAAACTCAATTTGCCAAACAATGGTGTTTCTTCATTTAGTAGTGGTAGTAGTTCTCCCAATTGTTCTGCTAATTTGGTGAATTTGGCTGGTGGTGTTGTTGATGGGGGTGAGATAATTGTGGGGAGCAGTGGCATTAGTTCAGGAGGAAGAGTGCAAGAACAAAATGGTGGGTCTACTAGTGGGAGTAGTGGGTCAATCAAATGTGAAGATAACATAGATGGGTTTTGGGAGAGTTCAATCTCTGGATTGGTTGATGGAGGAGGGAATTTGTGTTGGCCTGAGATTGGTGTTGGGAGTTATCTTCAAGAAATGAATGATATTGGGGGGTTAATGGATGGAGAAGTGTTAAACGGTTGGGACATTGGGTTGCAAGCTCCATGGTGTGCTTGTGAGGAATTTGATGCTTCTATTGGGCATGTATGATCATATTGTTTGGTCTTTTTCAATTTTCATGGTGGTGTGTATTGTATGGATATAGTTAGTAAAGCCCACAAGACAATGGAAGTTTTTATTTTTACTTTCTTTTCTCACTCTTTGCTAGGTCAGAAAACTATATGTGAATATAGTATGTTAAAAGAAAAGAAAAAAGAAAAGAGCTAGTGCATCATGTGCTCAATTTGAGTTTTTTACTTCCTTTTTTTTTTCCTACTTTGGGCCCTAATAAGCCGGTTAATTGCCCTTCAATCTTCAAGTTTTTCAATTTGGGCCTGGGAGAAGGCTTTTTATTGTTCTGTTGTCATGCATTTCAACTTGGGTAGCTTTAATCACACTACGATTTTTTTTAAAGACACTCCAATCTAAGTTGATTACCCCTTGTAAAAATCAATTGACGGGGTGTTTTTAGAAAAAAAACCGGAGTGTGATTAAAGCTACCCTTTCAACTTTGGGCATGTGGGCTTAAGAGATACACAAGTTGAGTAGGGCCCACTATAGTCGAAAATGCAAATATGTATCTGAAGGGTTCAGAGTATGTAAAGCAGAACGAAAATTGATATAGGTATGATCTTCGTCAGAGTAACAAGCAAATTCAGAGAATACTCTAAAAATGACGTGTTCATTTTATTTTCAGGATGCCTCTTCAAAGAGGTTATATTACCTTATATAATAATTCAAAAAATCTAATTGTGACATAATTAATAAAGAAAGTAATATAATTAAGCAACAAACTATGGGAAATCCTAAAACACACACTGAAATTATCAAACTACGCAAAAGGTGATTAAAACTCATCGAAACGTCAAATTTTGAAGCCGAAAACAAACCTTCGAAGCCCAAATTATGGTCATTTCAGTGAGCAGGGTCAAAGACCCATGTTTTTTTTATTTCAAGCCTTATAGAACATATTTGGCATTGTTTGCAACTTGTCTTACATCAGTATGTTAGAGTATACGTTGTAAAATATGTTGTTTAAGTGTTTGGTAAAACTAGATGTAGTGTGGGGCTCTGCTCTGCGTACATTGAGGTGCGAGGTGTGGGGGTCACTGTACTGGATGAAATACCACATCGGCCAAGGATGGTCACTGGGTGCAGAATATAACAAGTTGCAGACCTTAAACTATTGTCCAATCTTTTCTGGTATGGGCCGGAAGGGGTTGGGAACTGCCAGGTTGGGCTTGGTATGGGCCAAGTTCGATGGTTGGTGGGGAGATTGGGCCGTAGTGGGTCGGGCTGTTACAGTTGGTATCGAAGCCGACTTGGTGGGTATGTGGGTTTCGTCCCTCACGTCTAGCCGGGGCGCGGTGCCCGTGTCTGGCGCGACCCACGGGGACGTGGGCTCCTAAGGGGGTGGACTGTGGGGCTCTGCTCTGCGTACATTGAGGTGCGAGGTGTGGGGGTCACTGTACTGGATGAAATACCACATCGGCCAAGGATGGTCACTGGGTGCAGAATATAACAAGTTGCAGACCTTAAACTATTGTCCAATCTTTTCTGGTATGGGCCGGAAGGGGTTGGGAACTGCCAGGTTGGGCTTGGTATGGGCCAAGTTCGATGGTTGGTGGGGAGATTGGGCCGTAGTGGGTCGGGCTGTTACATGTAGACATTATGTCTATTGCCTGGAAGGCTTCTGGATTATAGCATGTATGTTGCTGAATACACTATCTATGACAAAATGAATGAGCCTGATCACTTTGATTTGGAATAGAAAGAACTCTACTCTATTTTCCTTGGACTTGTTTGTGAGAGTTTGTTTGCTTGTGGGAATGTGTATATATATGCAGTGATAACAGTGAAGACGATTCGACAAGTGGTTGAGTAGTCTTTGGTCCTTGAACTCCTGCTATTGATTCTCCAAGAAATTATGTTATCGACAGTTGTGCGCTGGCCTGATGTTTTATCGCCATGGTTGTGTATAGGATACTGACACAGTGCGAAAGCTAATAAACTGAATGTATAAACGTTTATGAGACTATTTACAGACTGAAAAAACAATCAAACCCTAATTGAACTCCTAATTAAACTAGAGTTGGAAAATTGGAAACATAAAACGTGCAGGAAATTTAATTAGCTCCGTTGGACTACAAAACGACGCATTTTCAATCTCCTTCTGAATCTCAACTTTAGGTCTTCAAAATCAGTCATCGGAAACATATTATAGTAAGGAAACACACGAGGGAATCAAAAGTTATGGACGGTCAAAGTTGGAAACTGAAACTTTAATTTCCAAAAACAGCAACTTCAATTTCGATTTCGATTTGGATTCCTTCGAACACGTTCCAACTTCTCAAAGAACTCTTTCGTGGACCGTTCTACGTCAATCCCCTCACTTGAAAAGAACTTGACCCCGAGTTATGATTTGACTAAAAAGAGTTGTCTTCACCATGATACTCAAAGAGAGTTGATCCTTTGAAGTCTTCGAGTCCATTGGTTGAATTTTTATTTTTCCATCCCAAAGAAACAAGTATTTCGAATAATACAGTTTGTTCAATATACTCATGAACTCAACAAATTCCATAAAATTTGGACGACCCAAATTCGTAGTTCTCAACATCAACTCCTTGACAATCTCTAATATTGAGGAGCTAATAATGAAATTAGAATCCTCAACCCCAATAAAATCAACATGTTGCATCTCACACTTTGTTGCCAATTTTATAGAATTTTGAGACTGGTGAATAATATGGTCTTCAATTGAATATGCATCTTCAATCACAATAATTTTGTCATTATGGTGCATAAGTTCTTCTCTAACTTATTCTTCAATCAAAACTTCTATAAAATCACTAGAACATGTATGCTCCTCAGGCTTTTGTGAGAGTTGATTAGTTTCAATTCCTTGGGCTAATTGAGAATTTTCTGAATTTTCTTCATACAATATCTCACCTTTATCAAACTTCAAATCATAATCACTAACTGAATGATGTTGTTGGTGTCTGCGATAATTTTTCTCAACATGCTGGCCTCGGCCATCAGGGAGATCTTGTGCCACATCACGAGCATCTGCCCTTGCTGCCTGTTGATTCTAGCCAGCATTGACTCGTAATTCGCCAAGCATACGCAGAACTTCGGCCATCTACTGCCTCTGTTGGGCCATTTGTTCTGTCATCTGTTGTCTATGCTCATCAAACGTAGTCCATAGATCATCTATCCCTTGACCAACGTCGTTGGGATTGCGATTCCATTCTGTGTTAGACATATCCGACAGGAAAACGACCTACTCCGATACCACCTGACGCAGTGCGAAAGGTAATAACACTCGAATTCGTTCACGACGAAATCAAGAAACTTGGAATCCACCAAGAACAATTGAGAAAACCTTAAGGAATTTTATTAATAAACTGAATGTATCAATTACAAACGTTTATGAGACTATTTATAGACCAAAAAAATAATCAAACCCTAATTGAACTCCTAATGAAACTCGAATTGGAAAATTGGAAACATAAAACGTGCAGGAAATTTAATTAGCTCCGTTGGACTACAAAACGACTCCTTTTTGATCTCCTTCCGAATCTCAACCTTAGGTCTTCAAAATCAGCCATCGGAAACATATTATAACAAGGACACACACGAGGGAATCAAAAGTTATGGATAGTCAAAATTGGAAACTGAAACTTTAATTTCCAAAAACAGCAACTTCAATTTCGATTTCGATTTGGATTCCTTCGAACACGTTTCAACTTCTCAAGTAACTCTTCCGTGGATCGTTCTACATCAGATACATGTAGTTTTTTTTTTATTTTTTATAAAACGGGAGAGGGGAGGGAGATTCAAATCCTGGTCATCAGGGTAATACACATCATTTTTATCACTTCAACTAATGGATTGGGTGCAAGTGAACCGTTGGTTTAACGGCAATCAAACTAATGGCTTGGGTGTTGTATTTCATAGTTTTGGGCACAGAAAATACACATTTGCCGCTGCTGCTCTTTTTCGCCAACAATTGACCAAGCTTGAACTAGAATATGATTTTTTTTTTTTTATTGAAATGAGTTTTAATTAGATTGACATTATTATCAAGTTCAGCCGTTCAGGTAGTAAATTCTACTAGTGATATTTGTAGTGGTCAAAAACAGTGTTGCTCCAATCAATCAGGTAAGTCTAAAGCCCAACAAAACTAAATTGACTCCCATGGCCATTTTTACATGCAGAGATCCAGTACTCCTTTATCATCAGGATCCAGTCCTTTATTAGGCTCCGAGCCCATTTCAAATATGACAGCTCAATTTCTGCCTATTTGAATAACAATGTTGATGTGTGTACATGCATGGGCCTCTTACCCAAGACAGTTGTAGTACCCGATTTTCGTCCGGCTAAAATCCAAAATTACAAAAATGAGAAAAAACACAAAAATGCAAAAAAACACATTTGTTGTACCTATAAGCCCATAAATATTCTCTTTCTTGGATTCTTAAGCCCACAAATACTCATATCTTAGCCCAATTTATACCAACCTATGTTCAACATTTGTTGGCCCATTTCATGAAGAGCTAATTTGCTTGTGTCCACTACCATCTTGACCAATGTCTTGATTATCATTTGAAAGCCCACCACATGATTTGTCAAACCCATTACTATTTCCACCTATACATAAATACACATATATGTATATCTCTCTTGACATCATTCCATGCATCACCATCATTTTAGTGCAAATTGATGTGCAACTCCACTTAAATTCAATGGTGGTGACTCCATTTACATTCAATGGTGGTGAATCCATCATTTTAGTGCAAATTCAATGGTGGTGACTCCATTTACATTCAATGGTGGTGAATCCACTTACTTAGTGCAAATTGGTTATTCAATGGTGGTGACTCCACTTAGGTTGCCATGGTTGGTCATTCAATGGATGGGTAGCTCCTAATTTCCTATAAATAGAGAGCTAAATAGAGAGCTAAGGGAGAGAGCTAAAGGAGGAGAGCAAGATAGAGAGCTAGGGGAGAGAGCTAAGGGAAGAGAGCAAAAATAGAGAGCTAGGGGGGAGAAAAAGAAAAGGGGAGAAACTTCTTGCTATCAAGTTCATCAATCATCAAGCTTTCCTGTTATTTTTTTTGCTACAACAATCTTCTCCAATGCGAGCCTCTACAATCAAGGACTTCAAACTGCAGGATTTTCAAGACCCTAATCTGTCCGAGATTAGCAGACTGCTTTAAACTTTGAATTTTGCTCTGAAATTTTGATATAGTGTTTATTGAGGTGTTGTGACATTGTATATAAAATTTCGTTGCATTTCGACCTCATTTGATAGGTGAAATCAGAGTTGAAAAATCTGTGCGCAGTGTGTGGTTTGAAAATCTGTTTTGTGCAAATCTTGATTCTTTGATATGTTGTCATTTCAATTAAGGAAATCATAAGTTGATTTCACTTATCTGGATTATGGACCATATTTGATTTCATTTATGAATTTGCCATAAGTTGCAATAATGGATTAAATTGGCAATTGACATTTTTTCCAAATAATCATTTATACCATAAGTTGGTATTTAAAATTAAACCTATCAAAAGTTAGTAGGGCATTTTATCATTTACACCATAAGTTGGTGTTCAAAATTAAACCTACCAAAAGTTGGTAGGGCATTTTATCATTTACATCATAAGTTGGTGTTCAAAATTAAACCTACCAAAAGTTGGTAGGGTATTTTATCATTAACACCATAAGTTGGTGTTTAAAACTAAATCTATCAAAAGTTGGTAGTGTGTCTCCAAATAAAAACTATCATAAGTTTTTAGTAAAATTACAATTTTTTTTAATGCTATCATAAGTTGATAGTATTCTTACAAATCTTTTCCCAAAACTATCATAAGTTGATAGTGTTATTTCAAACCTATTTCCAAATAAAAACCATCATAAATTGATAGTAATATTCCAAGCTTTTTTTCAAACACTATCATAAGTTGATAAGTGTGTTGAAAGTAATAATTCAAACTTTAACAATTACACCTTGTAAAGAGCAAGTTTCCATAAGATCATTTATACCATAAGTTGGTATTGAAAATTAAACCTACCAAAAGTTGGTAGTACATATAATCATTTATACCATAAGTTGGTAGGGCATTTTGTTCAATAAACCATAAGTTGGTATTTAAATTTAAACCTACCAAAATTGGCAGTGTATTCCCAAATAAAAACTATCATAAGTTGATAGTAATATTCCAAACCTTTTTTCAAACACTATCATAAGTTGATAAGTGTTATTTCAAACCCTTTTTCCAAAGCTATCATGAGTTGATAGTATTTTTCATACCAACCTTTTTCTCAAAATAATTATATCTTGCAAAGAGCAAGTTTCCATAAGATAGCCATTAGATTAATCCGGGTAACCGTTTTCAAACGGGAGTTGTGGGGTGCCTAACACCTTCCCCACACTCAATCGATCTCTGTACCCTTTTCTCTGGTTCGCAAGTTTTTACGGTGTCCAATTGCACCTTAAATCAATTGGTGGCGACTCTAAACATTTTTCATCCTTTCAAACGTCGGACTGCGTCGTGACCCCGGTTGCGACAACAGTCGACTATTCTCACTTCATTACTTTACTTGCCTTCCCTGCCGTGACCTCGTCACTCGATCTTGGCTTCGACCTTAGGCCTTGCCAATCACAAACCGACCTTCAGCCGTACATTTATCTTGTCATACAACTTAGCTTGAGCAAATTCTCTTTCTCCGGCCATATCAACTTGGCAACTCACTTACACATGACTCATGTGATCGATTCAACCTTAAAACTTTCTATATATAGTTTACTTTCTTTCAAAAGAAGGTAAGTCCATTCTTCTGAAAAACCTTGACACTAGCAGTAGCTCCTAACATCTATTTTGGTCAAAGTCTTCATAGTTGCATCCTTAACATCTATTTTGGCTTTATGCCTTGCTAATTTGACGGTTAGACTTTAACCGGCATCCGCAAGGGTTGAGATTTTCGATTTACCGCATGCCTACGTGTCTAACAAGTTATTGGTAGCCCATCTTGACTTTTCTTCAATTGTAATTCTAGCACCAACAATATTCACGTATTATATATTTACCTTGTATGATGTCATGTATATGTTCTTCAATAATCTAGAAGTTTCCTGGGGTTTGTGACTAAACTTCAATGAAGATATATGCTTGACTTAACTTTAAAGCTTTCTATTAGGACATTAAATCAACCAACTATAATTCTTTTGTCTGCGATCCAGATAATTTCTTAACTAGGACTTGCATTCACATTAATTTTGTGGTAAATGATTTGAAAGGATATTTATGTAATTTCGTCTTCAATACCGGCTAGTCAGTTCCAGGCTAGGAAGGTCAAAGACAAGATCACACAAACAAACAGCCAATTTTTTACTTCAAGAAGCATTTCGAGATTCGTGAATAGAAGATCACACACTATTACTCTTTTATATATTCTTCTATATATATATATATATATATATATATATATATATATATATATATATATATATATATATATACACATATTTCCTTACTCTTCATTTATGGCTCTCTTGATAATTTGTTTAATTTATTAATTACAGCATTTATTTCTCACATGGAGAGGAGGTGCATTGAAGCCCACATCAAGGGACTCACTCGGAACCCAACACTTGAATCAAATTAAAACAAATTTGCACAATCCCTTCCTTGGTTTTCATCAATTCAAAGTTCTAGCCCACTTATTATATGTATATTTGCATAAATTAATGAACTTATTAATCTTTAATACTAGTATGTGTTCTGGTGCAACTGAAGTCCTAATGTTTATTAAACTTCCATCTATATTTGTCGATTAAACTATTTATGTAACTATGTAAGACACAATAGAAGGTAGCCTAACCATTGACTTAATTTGAAAATATGTAGAATACGTTAACATATTATATATATATATATATATATGTATTGGAGATGTACATTCGAGATTTTATGCAATCGAATGATTCTTTTAAAGTTGAAAGGAAAAACTATATGTTAGCAATACGACCCAGAATGATGTAAGTTTTGAGTATTGAGCTATTAATAAGAAACAACATATCCAAAAAAAAAATTAATGTGAATGTTTTGTTGAATGTGTGACACCCATGAGAGAATACACGATAAGATATGAGATTATTAGATTTAAGGTACGAGTAGCATCGAGTGAAGATAAGTTGTGAGAAAGTTGTCTAATTTAACAACGTAGAGATAGTAGTGCTGCGGTGTGAAGAATCAAGAAAATTTATATAGGAGAGAGTAAAACACGAAGATGAATATTTAAATTGACATGACTAGGAAAAGAATATGCATACTAAATTTTGTTGATTTTTTCATGAACTCATCTAACTGCCCTAAATTTTTGGGATAAAACGTTCGGATGATGACGACAACATTAATATATCATATATGTCATGAAACAATGCCAAGTCAATGTACTCAGAAATTTATTTATTTTTAAATATTATACCAAATTTTGAGTTTTCTTTAAGTATAAGAATTCAAATTTTCTAACAGCAAGCGTATAGCTATATATATATTTATTTATTTATTTATATTTGTTTCTAGGTGAAAAAAATTTATGATTACGGTAGGTATAAATTGGAGCGGCTGTATGTTGCTGTATCATGTTCACATTTACACCTACATTAGGTGGAAGAGACATAAAAGGATAGTGCCACGTGGCAGAAACCCACCATCGAGTGCTACTTGTAGTTAAATAAAAGGAAGAGGAAGAGGAGACTGAGAAGCAAAGAAAGTAAATAATATTCCAAAAAAATTAAATAAAATTAAATGGGTGACAGATCATGAACATTGAAGGCAGAGAGTGCAATTAAAGGGTGGTGACCTAGCCATTTAGTTGGGTAGGTTGGGGTGTTTTTATAGCACCTTCAATTCTCCTCCTTCCATTGTTTTCTTCTCTCTTTCATTTCTAGAGGAACAATTAAAAACTTTTCAAACTTTTAAACCGCACACACACACAAATATACATACATGTATATGAAACCAATGCATGGCATATAATGATGGTTTTGATATAGAAGTTGTAAGAGAGAGTGGGCTTCAATTGCAGCAGAGGTTAATTATTAACCTTTCATTTCTAGAGGAACAATTAAAAACTTTTCAAACTTTTAAACCGCACACACACACACATATACATACATGTATATGAAACCAATGCATGGCATATAATGATGGTTTTGATATAGAAGTTGTAAGAGAGAGTGGGCTTCAATTGCAGCAGAGGTTAATTATTAACCTTCAACAACCTCCCTTCCTCCACCATAAAGAAAGAGAGAGAGATGGGGGTCGCTTTCTTTCTTTCTTTCTTGATATTGTCTGTATAGGTGTTTGGTAGCAGCTGCAATATAAAGAAAAGAAGAAAGAAAGGCCAGATTTGTTATTGTGCTGTTTGTTTTTGCTAGTATAATGGGTGATGAGTTCCTTTCTTGGCACTGAATGAGATGAGAGGGTTTTCAGGTTTTGTTCATCTTGTCTTGGCTGTCTTATTTTTGGTTCAAAGATTTAGTGTTGTTTCTGGCCTAAATTACACAAAGTATAGACAACAAGTTAGTAGCTTGAGACTAGACAGGATTCAAAGGCACTTGAACAACATAAACAAGCCTCCTGTCTTCACCATAAAGGTATGCATATATATATATATATACACACACACATACACATGCAGTACTATTTCTCTCTCATTTTAACTTGTCTTGGTTAGATTTCATTTGGGTTTTGTGTTTTTGTTTCTGGGTAATACATATATATTGCACGTTTGATCTTTCAGAGTCCAGATGGAGATATCATAGATTGTGTTCACAAACGAAAACAACCAGCATTAGATCACCCTCTTCTAAAGAATCACAAGATTCAGGTACAGAAACTGGTCAAATTAGATCCATATTTCTTAGTGATATATGTCATTGACTAGAGTGTTTCATTGTTAATGTGATAGAGAAAACCAACAGAATGGCCAAAGATGAGAACAACAAAGAAGGCATCAGAAGAGGAGGTAGGAGCGTCAAAGAAGGGGAGTAATAATGAAGCAATAATGAGAGGTGCATGGCAAATGTGGCATGGAAATGGAACCAGGTGTCCAAAGGGTACTGTTCCCATACGACGGAGCACATCAGATGATGTTCTTAGAGCCAAATCTTTGTTTGATTTCGGAAAGAAACAAACTTCTTACTCTCTTTCAAGGCGATCCGATGCTCCTGATGTAGTTAGTGCCAATGGCCATGAGGTACCCTTCTCTCCTTTTCTTTTTCTATTGATTTTAGAATATGATTGAATTAATTAATGTTCACATCAACACCACCAAATCCTAGTTATGCATCTTTTTCTTTAATTTATGTCATTTACGATTATGATATGTAATGTGTGAAGTTTGATTCTAATGGGAGCGATATCTTTGTTCTTTGTTGTTTTACGTTGGGTTTTGACCTAACATTTTCCGTTGTTATAGAAAATTTCTAAGAGCGAACTTGTATGGTATCGTTTTTGATTAAAAAGAGTATTGGGAAGTCAATTGTATAGAAATGTAGGATATGGTATTATCATTGATGGAACAAAACAAGTGAGAATTTATTATTGTGATGTATCAACTTTGTTTATCAAATTAATGGTGATGTATCAACTTGTTTTGTGGATGTTGACCGATGATAGCATGCGATTGCGTACACCGGATCATCACAAGATGTTTATGGAGCAAAGGCAACAATAAGCGTGTGGGACCCATCGGTTCAAGTAGTCAACGAGTTCAGCCTCTCCCAGATTTGGGTTCTCTCTGGATCATTCGACGGTTCAGATCTCAACAGCATCGAAGCCGGATGGCAGGTACTTCTTCCTTCTGCTGGTCTGACATGCACACAATCCAATATATATAGTTTTCAATAAACAAATAATTAAAAAAATAGTAATAGGCTGATAGCAGTTGAGGTTTCTAAAGTTTGAATTGTTGTACTAGTCAGGTTAGTCCGGAGCTCTACGGTGACAGCAGGCCCAGACTATTCACTTATTGGACGGTAATGCTTTTCTTAATTTTGTTAATAATTAATCTATTTTTTTTCATTTTTTTTATGAATATCCATTATGCAATTAAATATATTGAAATTATAAAATGATAATAATTTTCTATTTCAATTATAAGTAAGTTAGGTTGTCAGTGGTACCAACGAGAATTGACTTGATTGGTGATCGGTTGGGTTAGGTATATGTGTGTTCAAGGTTCAATTCCAATCGCAAACATAATTTTTTGTGAAATTTCAACAAAAAAAAATTAGATTGTGGTGTGATATGACAATCCAAGTACTACTACACATCAATTTTAATATCATGTTTTGTGGACATTGACATATAACCAATATATCAATGTCCTTGGACAGCATAGTGATTGGTATGTAGCATGATAAGTAACCACTTGGTATTTGGATAAAACTGTATGAACTCGGAAAGTTTTGAGTTAAGAATATTTGTGTGGTCACACGTTGAGTTTTGACCAATTTATCATGTGGTCAGGTGGCAAACTTATATGTTCGCGGTTTAAGTTTAGACTCATATCGAATGTTCAAAAGACAAGTTTGAATAGTGTTGTTTTCGATTATAAAAAAAAAAGTATCATGATAAGTAGCTGTAACAATTGTTTTGCAACAATAATGGCACTAATTATTTTGATTGATCTTGAATGGTTTGAAGTTGGGTTTGCATATATATATATATAGGTTACATGACTCACTATATAGGTGTAGTTTATTACTTACAGTTTGTGAAATGTTACAGAGTGATTCATACCAGGCAACGGGATGCTACAATCTTTTATGCGCAGGATTTGTGCAAACTAATAGTAGAATAGCCATTGGGGCTGCCATTTCTCCGGTATCGTCCTACAATGGCAACCAATATGACATAACCGTTCTTATTTGGAAGGTAATTACTATTATCATTGAAGATTGCATGTGTGTGTGTACATATATATAGATAGATATAAAATTACAATCGCTCATTGTTTTATGCTTTTGATTAACAATGATAGTCATTTCAATCTCAAAATAATTAGGATCCGAAGCTGGGGAATTGGTGGATGGGGTTCGGAGATAATACCCTAGTCGGGTACTGGCCGACCGAGCTTTTTACGCACCTAGCAGACTCTGCAACCATGGTGGAATGGGGTGGTGAGATTGTGAACTCTAGGGCTAACGGCAGACACACCTCGACCCAAATGGGTTCAGGGCAATTCGCGGGAGAGGGATTTGGAAAGGCAAGTTATTTTAGGAATTTAGAGATAGTAGATTCTGATAATAGCCTGAGTTCAGTCCATGGCATCTCTACATTAGCTGAGAACAGTGATTGTTACAACATTGAGAGCTCTTACAGCAATGAATGGGGCACATACTTCTACTATGGAGGACCGGGAAACAATCCGCGATGCCCTTGATGAGGATCATGATCACTAATCCACCTTCATTACCAATATTAATTTGTCGTTTCAAGATATATTAATGCAATTTAATTGTGTTGATAGGGTGATCAAGCTTTTAAATCTTTTTGTTTTCGATCGATCGTCTGAAGTTTTCAAGTGTATAGAGATGGTTACCGATAAATTCCATTGAATTTTGTGTACAAGTAGAACTTGGAAACTAATTTATATGATCTGCAAGTGATTCTAAATCTCCATTTGTATGCATAATCCTTACGTACAAGGCTAAAAGTTATAAAGGGTTAGATCATGCATTTTGAGGTACACTCCCTGTGTTCTGAAAAGTTTTAAAAACACCCCATGCAGTCAACTCGTTTCAGATCTAGATTTTCTGCTTTTGATTTTACATCCTTAGATTCGATCTCTTTTTGTTAGAGGCCGAGTCTTCATCTGAGAGGAAGAATAAGGGAGGGATTGGTGAGGAACTGGCGAACTGGGGGGGAGAGGTGGAGTCTTGACTCTTGAGAGGGAACTGTATGCGAAGTATTTTTAGGGATTTGGAGAATTTTGGGCTTATAATTTTAATTTTTCTTGATCCATGTAATTTTAATTTCAATTTGCTTAAACGGTTAAACCTCTTTTTCTGTCCTTTTTAATAATAATTTTGAAAAAAGAATAATGGAAAAGAAAGTGGAAACGCAACTAAACCATCATCGGCAGGTCCTTGCTGGGCTAGCTGTTCTAGCCTTCTAGGGCTTTGGATGAGCTGTTTGGTTGCTGAGAAAGTGTAGGATATGAAAATAAGTTATTTGACAGGTAAATGTGGTCTTTGGAAAATGGTAAAGTAAGATTTATAAAATAATGAAAAAAGAATAATTTAGACAAGCTAGGCGCCCAGAAAGAGTATAGACTTGTCCTATGTTATAAGGAGATAGGAGGGAAATGTCTTGATGGGAAATGCATATGCATGCTTTAAACTGATAATGTAAGGAAAGAATAATCGAACATGAGGTCATCAACCTGCCAAGTGGGGTCATGATGGAGTTGTCATGCTATTCACATCCAAGGAACCAGTTTGTAACAGGTCTGTAAGTGGGGGACAAGCCACAAGTTATTGGAATAGCGCTTGACGCCTGGTAGATTGTTGATTGGTCTAATGCAGGATTGCCTGGCAATTGTCAAGCGGTTGTCGGAATGTAACATCCTGTTGCAAGCAGATGTTAGTATTGTAGGTTGGTATGACGTTTGTTGTGGGCAGGTATGACGTAAGCTGCATTGACATGTGATATGGGCGGTTTGTGGGCCATGGACCCTGATCTAATGGACCTGCAAAGTAGATAAGGATATTGGGCTTGAGCCTATAGATAAGGATACTGGGTTTGAGCCCATGTTAATGGGCTGAGGATCTTAAATCTTTATGGACTTGTTATGTTAATTATATATTGGGCTTAGGCCCATATTTTGGAGACTAGTGGCCCAATCAAATTTTGGCTACTAAGAGCAGATCGGGTGAGATTGCTTTTAACTCATTGTGGACATGAAACTTGCAAATTTATGAATTTATTGAAGTTTTATATTATATCTTTAAGTTAAGCCAAATTCATTTAGTTTCAAATTTCTTATTCTTGGTCACTTTTATTCTTTGTTACAAATTTATTTTGTTTTTGAGCAAAGAAAAACTTTTTAACTGGCAATCCTTGACATGTTATTGAAGCATCGATCAAACCCAGAAGGAACAATTGCATGGATTTCACAGACATCCTTCGTATGCATTCATAAGCGCATATATATATATATATATATATACACACACACACATACCATCCTCAAGCACCTACCCTGCAAACTCATCTCAACAGAAACTAATTAATTCAGCAGAAACCTCAACTACAAGTAATAAAAGAAAAGGATGGTTTGGTGTCATCAAGAGTTAATATATATTACCGTTCATAGGAGACATTTATACGAACATTTGTTGTAATTGCTATCACGGCAAATGCTTCTTCGGTCAAGACAATGACATCTATATGTTTCTTAGAATATCCCAAAATCTTAACTTGTACAAAGGGATCAACCGGATGGCAAGGATTGTCGACTCCGTCTGTATTGTCAATGCAAGTCACCTTGAATATTTCCCCACAAACTGAACCATTATTCCATATATCTTTTTAGTTGCTTTTGCTGTCTTGGCTTGATGAACATGATGACTTCCAGGACAACCAGAATCTGCACCGATCAAGAAATTTGTTTCTGATTAATTAGTTTTACAGAAAAAAAAAAAACTAATCTGCACATCTAGAATTTCGGGGATCGTTGTACTCTATTTATCGCATGTTATTCTATTTACCATATTTCTTTCTACTCCAAATGAGTTTTGTGCTAGTAAAGTTCGCTAGTTTATCCTCAGTGGAATGTTTCACACCCCAAAAAGAAGTCAAATGATCAAATTTCATCTAAAATGAAAACAGAAAAACGAAGAGAAAAAAAAAAGGAAAGGAAAAAGGTTTTCTGGGTAAATAGAAAGATCGAGAAAACATAAAACAAACCAAACATACCCTAATCCTACCGGAAAAAAAGAAAAGGGGAGAAAAAGGCTGTAAAAGAAATTTTACATTGAAGAAAGAATGCTTACAAAGATAGGGAGGTTCCTCATAGGTCGCAGTCTGTTACGTTCAACTTAGCAAAAGGGAAGAAGAAATGAATTAGAAGAGAATTAGTAGAGAAAGTACTTGGGTAACAACATGTCCATTTCATTCAAAGATAGGTGGCTTATAAGCCGTACTAACTCATCTATGCAATTGAAGGGAAACGTGCAATGTGCTAAACTAACTATCAGTTCAATAACTGCTAGCTAACAGTTACATAACTGATTTGAGATGTGTGCATAACTGAAAGATAATGCTTGACTGAAGAAAATGCATAACTAGAAAACTACTGGACATGTGAAGTAACTTCCATGAGCACGTATCATTCCCCCCCACTCGGATTATCCTTGTCCCCAAGGAAAAAATCTGGGTAAAGCCTTGAAAATCTCCATTTATTCTCCCATGTCGCGTCTTCAAGGAATGCTCCCTTCCATTGAACCAGAATTTCAGTTTTGGGACGATAATTGCCCTTGCGAATAATGCGACTATCCAAGATAGCTTCCGATTGAGGAAGAATTTCTGAATTTTCAGTGATAGGAGGTAAGCTCTGAGAGATAGGCGAGACAGGACCGATCTTCTTCTTGAGGAGACTAACATGGAACACATCATGAATTTGAGAACCTGCTGGCAAGTCCAACTTGTACGCCACCGGACCAACTCTAGCCAGAACCTTGTAGGGTCCAAAAAATTTAGGAGCAAGCTTCAGAAAACGCCGAAATGACACCATATTTGTCGATATGGTTGTAATTTTAGAAAGACAAAATCACCCACATTAAAAGTAACCTCTCGACGACGCATGTCAGCTTGGGTCTTCATTCGGGACTGTGCAAACACCAAATTTCTGCGCAAATCCTTAAGAATTGTCTCTCTGTCTCGAAGATACACATCGACAACTTCAACCTTGGTCGTACCTGGAACATAAGTTAGGACATTTGGAGGTGGAATTCCATAAACAGCTTCAAATGGAGAGACCTTAGTTGATGAGTGCATGGATGTGTTGTAACTAAACTCAGCCCATGCTAACCAATCAAGCCATTTTTTGGGTTGCTCATGCGTGAAACAACGAAGATATTGTTCCAAAGTTCGATTGACCACCTCTGTTTGCCCGTCCGATTGAGGATGATAACTAGAACTCATACGCAATTGGGTACCCTGCAATTGAAATAAAGTTTGCCAAAAAGAGCTAATAAAAACTTTATCTCTATCACTGACGATTGATGTGGGGATCCCATGTAGTTTGACAATATTGTCAATGAAAACCTGTGCAACAATAGAAGCTGTGAATGGGTGGCTCAAAGGAACAAAATGGGCATATTTAGATAATCGGTCCACCACCACCATAATGACCGACTTCCCTTTCGATGAAGGAAGACCTTCAATAAAATCCATTGAGATATCTAACCAAACTCGATCTGGGATCGGCAAAGGTTGTAAAAGACCTGTTGGACTTAGGCACTCGCTCTTGCATCTCTGGCAAACATCACAATTTTTTATGAACTCTTTAATCATCGTTCACATGCCCGGCCATGAAAAACATTCCTTGATACGACCTAGAGTTTTTTGGTATCCAGAATGGCCTCCTACTGGTGCTGAATGACTGTCAGATAAGAGGGCTGCAATCAAAGTAGAGTTAGGACTCAAAATGATTCTTTCATTTTTAAACCAAATACGATCACGTTTGAAATACTTGTGTGGGCCTTGCTGATGAGTCAACTCTTCAAACTTAGTGTAGAAAGCATCAGATTGTACTTCTTGTTGAAGAATAGTCCACCAATTTGCAACTGGAAGAGAGATTGCTAACAACTCAAACTCTGCCAATCTTGAAAGAGCATCTGCACCTTGATTGTCCGTACCCTTCTTATATTGAATAATATAATCATATCCCAAAATCTTTGGTAGCCAACGAGTTTGTGCCG
Source organism: Tripterygium wilfordii (assembly GCF_013401445.1). Lineage (NCBI taxonomy): Eukaryota > Viridiplantae > Streptophyta > Magnoliopsida > Celastrales > Celastraceae > Tripterygium > Tripterygium wilfordii. The sequence goes on along the minus strand of NC_052235.1, from coordinate 8,557,586 downwards.
GAGTCGTTATACGTTGTTCAAGAAGAAATTTTAGGCTCTTTTGATCAGTCCGCACAATAAATGGCTTCCCCAACAAGTATGGCCTCCACTTACGAATTGCCTTCACCATTGCTAACATCTCTTTCTCATAGGTGGATAAAGATAGTGCAGACCTTTTGAGAGTTTCACTGAAGAAGGCAATCGGTCGGTCTTGCTGAATTAAGATTGCGCCAATTCCTACACCACAAGCATCACATTCGATAACAAAAGGTTGGGTAAAGTCAGGTAACCGCAGAACTGGTGGAGTCGTGAGAGCCTCTTTTAAAAAAGAGAATGCTTGTGTAGCCTCTCGGTTCCAGTGGAATCCATCTTTGGAGAGAAGACGAGTTAATGGTGCGGCAATCACACCAAAGTTACGGATAAATTTGCGGTAGTATCTAGCCAAACCAAGGAAACCACTCAAACTTTTGACTGTAGTTGGAATGGGCCACTCCAAGACTGTCTTGATTTTGGAAGGATCTACGGCCACATCGTCTGATGAGATTAAATGACCAAGATAATCCACCTGCAAAACTCCAAAACGACATTTTGATTTTTTTGCAAATAAATTGTTAGTCAATAAAATCATCAAGGCTGTGTTTAAGTGGTCGAGGTGGTCTTCCCAAGTCCGGCTATATATGAGAATGTCATCGAAGAAAACAAGGATGAATTTTCTGAGATAGGGTCGGAATAGATCATTCATGAGGCTTTGAAAAGTCGAGGGTGCATTTGAAAGACCAAAAGGCATGACAAGAAATTCATAATGACCTTCATGTGTTCGGAAGGCTGTCTTAGGGATATCGGCATCACATACACGGATTTGATGATATCCAGAGCGCAAGTCTAACTTTGAGAAGTACCTTGCATCATGTAACTCATCAAGAAGCTCATCAATTACAGGAATAGGGTACTTATCTTTTATTGTGATGTTATTCAAGGCTCGGTAATCAACACATAATCGCCACCCACCATCCGCCTTTGGTACCAGCAACACAGGAGAAGAAAATGGGCTGGTGCTAGGCCGGATTAAACCAGAGGTCAGCAATTCACGCACCATTTTTTCTATCTCACATTTTTGGTGATAAGGGTAACGGTAAGGTCTAACACTTACTGGGCTGGTGTTTGGCCGCAAAGGAATTTTGTGGTCATGGGCTCTTTTTGGTGGGAGGTTAGTGGGTTCAGAAAAAATGGTTTCATATTTGGTGAGAATATGGGCAATTTCAGGTTCAGGTTGGTGGACGAGAGGTGGAGTAGGTAAATTACATGGAATAATTTGTAGAAAATAACCTGGGCCCTCCAAGTGATGCAGTTGCTTATCATTCAGGATATCAAGTTCAGAACGTTGTAGTCCATGGAATTTGTGTGTCTTTCCCTCCTTGCAGAATTTCATCGTTAATTCTTGGTAATTTGTCTCAATTGGCCCAAGCGTCTCCAACCATTGAACTCCCAAAACTGCTTGACAGGCTGCAACTGGTAAAACATAGAAATCGACCACAATTGGGTGATCTTGAACAATCAAAGTGAGGGCGAGACATTGACCTGCACAATTAATTTTCTCTCGGTTGGCCACCATGACTTGAAACATCTTATCTTGCACCACCGGAAGCCCAAGTTTAGATACCACGTTTTGGTCAATAAAATTGTGCGTACTGCCGCCATCAATAAGAACTGTTACATCTTGTTTGTTCAATTTCCCAAGCACTCTGATGGTTTGAGGATGAGTGGTTCCGGTCATGGCATGGTAAGAAATTTCAGGGACAAGTTCGACAATGTTGGGTTCTGTATGGTGGTCATCCGGAACGGGAAAATCTTCAATCATAAAGAGTTTGGGCTGGCTACATCGATGACCAATTGTGTATTTTTCATCACAATAGTAACAAAGGCCCTTCTCCCAACGCTCTCGAGCTTCTTGGCCGGTGATTTGTTTAAATGGTAGCGAAGTAGGATTGTGTGATTGATGGGTTTTTTGGTTAAGTGCAGGTCCAAGAAGGCCAGTAGTGGAAGTGTTTGGGGTATGGCGAGGTTGTGTTGCAGCGGAGGTGACTAAAGGCCGGGAGAAACTGGTGGATTTCTTCTGAATGGTGTTGCGTTCTTCGATTAGGCGGGCAACTCCTACCGCTTCAGAGAATGTACGAGGCTTCTTGATTTTGCCATCAAGACAAACTTCATCTTTGAGGCTGGCTACAAAACACCCAATTAAAAAATTTTCAGGTAAATCATCAATGAGGTGAGAGAACTTTTCAAACTCTTCTACGAGAGCATCCACTGTCGTGGTCCGTTTGAGCCTTGTGAGTGCCTCAGATGGGTCCTCAAAGTCTATGGGTCCAAATCGACGTAGCAAGGCCTTGGTGAAATCATCCCAAGTTAGCGGCCCTTTCGATTTGGTGAGCCAACGATGCCACTGCGAGGCAATTCCTTCAAGATGAAACGAGGCGAGTTGGACTCTTTGATCAACCCCAATATGCTGGAATTCAAAGAACTGTTCAGCTCTATATATCCACCCAGTTGGGTCATCGCCAGTGAATTTGGGAAAAATTAATTTGAGATTGGAAGTTGGGCAGGATAGGGCTTGGGAAGTGTTGGATTTAGATAGGTTCAGTGTTTGTGAGGGAGGTGGTGTGTGGGAACTTTCACCAAAAGAGAAGGGGTTGATGCTATCTTTGTCAGGATTTTTTTGGTGATTGTTAGTGACTCGCAAAGCTTGCAATTCCGTAAGAACTGATTGGAGGGCAGCATGAACTTGGTTGAAGTTATTCGTCAAGTGATCGAAACTCAACTCATGACGGGTCAAGATTTTGCTAACCTCATTGCGAAACTCCGCGTTGCTCTTGCTACGAGTGTCCATGAGATCAACGACTTCGATACCACTGTTACGTTCAACTTAGCAAAAGGGAAGAAGAAATGAATTAGAAGAGAATTAGTAGAGAAAGTACTTGGGTAACAACATGTCCATTTCATTCAAAGATAGGTGGCTTATAAGCCGTACTAACTCATCTATGCAATTGAAGGGAAACGTGCAATGTGCTAAACTAACTATCAGTTCAATAACTGCTAGCTAACAGTTACATAACTGATTTGAGATGTGTGCATAACTGAAAGATAATGCTTGACTGAAGAAAATGCATAACTAGAAAACTACTGGACATGTGAAGTAACTTCCATGAGCACGTATCACAGTCCCATAACGCGAAAGTGCAGAAACAAGCTCAAACTAAACATTAATAATGTCAAGACAAAAGTTGCAGACATTGAACACTTCTTGAAGAGGAATTCCATAACCTTTATGCATACATGTAGAGAGTAATTAGAGCAGGAATATTGCTAATATATATAGGCCATCTTCCTAACTGTTAGCTCTTGATGGGTTTTTTTGTAATTCACAAAGGATAACTACGCAGGCATTAAAAAATATGCAATTAATTTTACAATATACTCCTGGCGGATTTTTTTTTAATTTTTTTTTGCTATTTATTTATATGAATATTGAGGCGGATCAAAATAATGAAGCAATTCAAAGATTAAGAGACAGAGGAAGTAGGCGGGGCGGACGAAAATAATGAAAGAAAACAAGTGAAAAATATTCTGAATTAATGTTCTTCTTCCAGTTTAATAATTTTCCTTGTTACAAGTTTTCTAGACTCAAGAAGACATTCTTTAACCTTTTTGTTTTATGGAAAACAAACAAGAATTATCGTCAGATATGCTAATTACACACCAGGATATATATATATATTGATCTGTCTTATTCATATATAATTACCACCGGCTAATCCGCGCTTTGCCGCTGGCGTAGTAAACAATAAGCTTAAACAAAATAATTTCAGCAACAAAACTGTAACAAAACCGTGTGGCTTGAGGGTCAAAAAGAATAATACCTCTACAAGCCGAACAGGTGACCCAAACATGGGAGCTAAATCTTCAAGGAGGACAATACTTCAACAAGCTGCCTAGGTTACCCAAATGGAGGAGGTAAAGTGAATCCGACATCGTGGCAAGAGAGAAGACATCGCGTGGCAAGAGAGAAGAGGACAGAGTAGAGTCAAAAACAAAGACCAGGAAATTGTTTAGAAAATAAGGAAAGGAGAAAACGAATCATAAAAGGAAAAGGACACGGAATTTGTGAAGTAAACTCCGGTTGGTATTAGAAGAAGGCAAAGGACTAGGGTTGGCAGATGAAAATAAAAGGTCAGTCTTCCGCTCCAGTTTGGAGGAGTTGGAGAGTCGCAAATTCTCTCAACCTTTTCTTGTGTTCTTAGTTTCATCAATTCTTATTATTTAGTTTTCTTGTGTTAATGTAGTATAAGTGGCTAAACTTTTTTACTAGGGCTCTAATGTAACCTAGCAATGAATACTCTATTATTTTGGTTATGATAATTCATAATTATTATTCCATTTTTGAGTATCTATTTGTGTGTTTGATGCTTTCCAATACCTGATCAACATTTGAATGATTTGCTGTTCTGAACTGAGATCGAAAGGGAGATGTTTAGACTTGTACTTCTGATGATAATAGATATCATAGGTTTTATGAATCATAGGAATATAGAGACATGGTCTATGTATTTGCTGCATGATTATCCATAGAACTTACATGGATTCTGATAATAGTCTGAGTTCAGTCCATGGCATCTCTACATTAGCTGTGAACAGTGATTGTTACAACATCGAGAGCTCAATTACAGCAATGAATGGGGCACATACTTCTACCATGGAGGACCGGGAAGCAATCCGCGATGCCCTTGATGATGATGATCACTAATCCACCTTCATTACCAATATTAATTTGTTGTTTCAAGATATATTAATGCAATTTAATTGTGTTGATAGGGTGATCAAGCTCTTAAATCTTTTGTTTTCGATCGATCTTCTGAAGTTTTCAAGTGTATAGAGATAGTTACTGATCAATTCCATTGAATTTTGTGTACAAGTTGAACTAATTGGAAACTAATTTATATGATCTGCAAGTGATTCTAAATCTCCATTTGTATGCATAATCCTTACGTACAGGCCAAGCAAGTGATCCTTATGATCTCAATTCTGCAGTTACATACAATTCGGACTTTCCAAATTTCAATTCTTTCCAGGCCCAACGCAAAGCCCGTAGGATCAACAATCCTATCAAGCTCGGTCAAGCCCGCCCATGATAAGCTCTAGTTTGAGTCCACGCCCATATCCCAAACCTCAGCCCAAAAAAGAAGAGATTAATTGGTGATAAGTCCCATTGAAAAAGAGCCAGCTTTTGAAAAAGAGTCGTTACCCAATAAGTCTTGTTATTATGCATTTTTTAAGTTGAATTTGATTTTTGTTTCAAACAAAAAAATATTTTTGGATTCGTAAGACCGATTAAAATGCAAAAATATTTTTTTTCAAATTTTTAAAAAATATTTTGAACCCTAAAAATTAAGACCTCATTTAATAACCTCAAAAGAGAATTCCTCCATACCAATAAGTCTATAAGTTAAACATTAACATTGCATTAAGTAAGAACTTAGCTAAGATAAAAACTAAAAACAGTTAAATCTAACAATGGAGGATAGAATAAGAGCGCATAATATCAAAAAAATTTGCACTTGGCTACAACCCAGTGTAGCCACCCCTACTTACGCCCTTCTTGAATAATAGACAGTTATCAAGTATGTTAGGGTGCATGTGTGAAGAGGCATGTTTTAGGAGAGAGTGAAAGCTTAATTCAACAGTTTGAGTATTTGAACGGGTGATTGAAAAAGAAAGTACAAAACATATTACCCCACATAATATGTGGAGAGTATACTTTTGGAAATTGAATATGTAACCTCTAAATTGTATCTTTGTAATTATACCACTATATCATATGTTGAGTTAAGTTAACTTTTGACCACTGAAAGATACTCAATATTTCACTTTGATTATCTAAAAATCAAATGTTTCAAATTGATTACTCAAAGATTTTTTTTAATACAATTTCACCACTCAGGATGGATTTGAAGGATTTGGGGCAATCAAATTCGCTGAGGTGTCTCGTTGATTATTAAACCCAACTTTTTTTTGCTTATGTGAAAGTGGGAAATAAAAATTTTAAAAAAGAATACAATGACACTTATCTTCTTCTCCATTAAAAAAACACTTTAGAAGATCAAAACCTCGTTATCAAAAAAGAAGAAGATCAAAACCTCTTCTCCCGATTTTTCACAGCTCTTGTCTATCTCCAACCCTCTTATTCCCATAAATCCCTGAATTGCCCTTGACCTCAACCTTCATTCTCCCGTGCACTTGCTTCTCTCCAACACAACTCCCGCAAGCCTCTGCATAATGAGCTGCATTCCATAGCAGATGCCAAGGACGTGTACTGTGTTCTTCAGTGCCCACTAGATGAAATCGGCAAGGAACGTAGTGAAGTCGGGGTGTGGACGGCCCAAGATGCTGTTAGGATCCAGCGACTCGAGAAGCAACGAGAGACGCATACGTTGGCACGACCCAATCTAGGTTTGATTTACGTGGGTTTTAATTTTTGGGGTGAAATCTGAGTTTTAATTTATGGCCAAGAATGGTGAAATTTGGGTTTTGACTTATGCTTGAAATATGGGTTTTGATTTGTGGCCAAGAATGGTGAAATGTGGGTTTGATTTCTGTCCAAAAATGATTAAATCTGAGTTTTGATTTTTGACCAATGATGGTGTGATCTGAGTTTTGGTTTAGGTGTTGGAGGTTTTAATTTTATTTTATTTTGATAAACCTGGGTTTTGATTTTTTTAAAAGTTTTTAGGATTTTTTTTGATGGAGAAAAGATAAATGAGGTGTTATTATTATTTTAAAATATTTTGCCATGTATGGTTCACATTTTGCCATTTGGATAATATATATTTTTATTTTTCATTTTGACAACGGAAGTACTACATGTCCATAATTTTGATGTCCATAATCTAGGTGGCAGGAGGAAAAGTTGGGAGATCATTTTGTATTAAATGGTCCCCCACACTTCTTCTCATGTAACCTAAATTATGGACACCAAAATTATGGACACACATCATTTTTGGTTTTGACAATTGTCACGCCACATAAGCAAATAATAATTGTATTTAACGGTCAACGTGACACATCATATGATTGACTACCCCAAATCCCTCAAATCTGTCCGAGTAGTCAAATTGTATAAAAAGAAAATCTTTGAGTAATTAACTTGGAACGTTTGATCTTTGGATGATCAAAATGAAATATCGATATCTTTCAGTGGTGAAAAGTTGACTTAACCCGTCATATGTTCGCCTGATTGTTTTCTCCGGTGAAAAAAATGTGACAACTAGACTTGTCCATATAGATATGTAATTGTTTTGCATTTAGAACATGGAGGATTAATTGTATATAATATTGACAACTCTTAGATTTTAATAGGTTTCTTTGTAATCTACACGGGACAGCTAAACCCTAATGTATATTTGGACACAATGGGATATTTTTGGTATTATCACGAACAAAATAGGACATCAAACTAATTCGTAATTTTCAATAATTATTGAATCTATATATCAACACCAAGTATTTAACAAGGTTATTAAAACTGGACTGGATTGGCCGGATTAACCGTTCAATTGTTGACCGGCTCTCTATCCGGTTTATGTCTGTAAACCTAAGAATTGGTGATTTTTTTTGAGTGAACTAGTCAGCTCTTGATTAGACCAAATGAATTGGTTAGTTTGGAAAAGTGATTATTTCATTGAATTAGAACCGGTGGGTTTTTTAGCGAATCAATTGATTCTTGATTAGACCTGCTAAATCGGTCAGTTTGGATTGATCGATACTTTCAGTGAATTAGGAAAAAAATTGAAATTTTCCTGTATACGAACAATAATTGAGGTTGTAGGTTCAATTCCAATTATAAACATAGAGTATAATTTTTTTTTTAAGATCTGGTTCAGGATCGCCTAGCCAAAATTAATTCATAAGTCTTATTTCTATTTTCTTGCTCTTGCCAGTGGAAACTCCTCTGAAATACTAGCATATCATTATTATTAGCACGCAAAATACAAATTGTTGGTGGGGGGGGGGGGGGGGGGGGGGGGGCGAGAAGGACACAAAGCTTGTTTTGTTCAAAAGAAAAACTTTTAACTGACAATCCTTGGCATGTTATTGAAGCATGGAGTAAACCCAGAAGGAGCAATTGCATGGTCTTCACAGACATCCCTGATATATATGCATTCATAAGCCTGCATATATACGTACATAGTACTATCCTCAAGCACCTACCCTGCAAACTCATTTCAATAGAAACTAATTACTTCAACAGAAACCTTAACTACAAGTATAAAGAAGAAGAAAAAGAAAAACCGATTAATGAGGGAATTTAGAGTTAATCTTACTGCGCATAAGCGATTTCTACAGCACGAACATCTGTAGTTGCTATTGAGGCAAACGCTTCTTCGGTCAAGACAAGGACGCCCTTACACTTGTCACAATAGCCCCCAATCTTCACTCGTACATAGGCATTAAGATGATTGCAAGGACTGACATCTCCCTCTCTTCCGTCAATGCACATCACCATGATTTCTTTCCCACAAACTGCACCATCATTCCATATCTTTTTAGTTGCTTTTGCCACTTTGCCCGGACGAACATCATGAAATCCAGGACAACCGGAATCTGCACGACAAGAAATTTGTTTTGTAATACAGGAAGATGTTGATTAATTGGTTTTGTGAGAAATATATAGTGCTTACAATGATAGGGAGGTTCCTCATAGGTCGCACTCCCAGAACCCCTGAGAGCAGATACAAGCGAGAACATTAATAATGTCAAGAAAAAAGTTGCAAACACTGATCTCTGCAATTCCATAACCTTATGCATAAATACAATGAGTTAGAGCAGGAATATTGCTACTATATATAAGCGATCTTCGTAGCTTTTAGTTCAAAATGAGTTTCTTGTAATTGACAGAGGACAACTATACAGGCCATTAAAAAAATGCAATTGTATACGATTCCTTTTCGGCTATATATATATATATATATATATATATAAGGGAATTTTATATACACATCACAAAAACACTATCTTTACATCATTTTTTTAAACCTGATAAGTTTATACCAAAAAATTATCGGTAAGACTACACATCCCTAAACTATACATCCCTAAACTTACATAATTAGGTGGCATGCCACCTAGACATGATGACAAAGCAATTTAAAAAAAAGAAAAATATAATAAAAGCAAAAGAAAGATTTTTAAATAATTTCTCTCTCTTCGTGTCTCTCTCTTGCCTCTCTCCCCATCCTCCACCCATCCCCTCTTCTCTTTCTCTCTCCACCTCTCCCCCTCCTCCTCAAGATCCATGGCATCAACGACCTTCTACTCAAGATCCATAGCATCAACATTGTGACTCGGGTTTCCATCGACAACTTCCTTCTCAAGCTCTTCCTTTCGATTCGGGTTTCCATCTATTTTTCTCCATCCCTTGCCGTTAATGGCGTCTACTAGCAAATTGGAGCCTCCAACGATGCTGTCTAGGGAGATCTGGAGACCTACAAGAAGAAGAAAAGACACTTGATGTTTCTTGTTCAACATATTCATCTTCAACATCGAAGATCTACAAGATCGCTTACTGTTTCTTGTTGTTTCACCCATTCATATTGTCGATCTGGGCTTATTTTAATGATTGAAGTGTACAATGCCTTATTACATTATTTTGAAGGGGCATAGTATCTTATTACACTGCCCAGATTGGACAGTGTAAAAAAGGCACTAAGTCAATTTGTTTGCGTTTTAGTTGTCATAGAAAATGAATTGAAATTATTGTAGATGGAATTTTCGTGGGATTTTATACTTTGATTCTTATTACTCATTGAATTTAATTAATTACACTATCAATATAATTAATTACACTGTCCAATAGGAAGCGTGATAAGAAACTGTATCCATTTGAGTCGAAGCATCTAAATAGGATATTGCCTTATTACATTGTCTAGTTGCAAATAACGTGACTAATCATCATTTTCCAAAAGAGATCTCGCACTAAGGCACTTTCTTTATTTTGGACAACACAAACAAACCTTACAGTGACTTATTATACTGTCAAAATAATTAGTTACACCGTCCATTAGGACAGCGTAATAAAGAACCGTATCTATTTGAGGCAAAACATCCCAATAGGATATTATGTTATTACATTGTCTAGTTACTAATAGCGCGATCAATCATCATTTTCCAAAATAGATCACAACACTTTCTCCATTTTGAACAACGCAAAAAAACCTTGCAATGGCTTATTACACTGTCAATATAATTAGTTACATTGCGTAATAAGAAAATGTATCTATTTGATGTGATGATAGGAGTGGTCTTTTATGTACGGATGTAATTGTGACTGATTCATGTAGAATTACGTTTGACAACCTGTTCAATCTCTATAACTCAGAGACCAACTCAATCAATAGCAATCCTTATTTTACATACACGTCTATGCACTATTGTTCAAGAACATTATTAAACACAAAAACCAAACTACACATATTGATAATTAATAAACCAAAGAACACCTGACTATTGAGACTTAAATGGGAGATGAAAGGAGAGAAACGAAAGCATTTGGCAAAGGAGAGATGACATGATGGTGAGAAAAGAGAGAGTGAAGAGTGAGAAGCGGCAGAGGAGGAGGAGAGAGAAAACGTGTTCTGGAAGCGACGGGAAGGATGCGAGTGGCGACGGCACGACTGAGAGAGGAAGCCATGGTTAGTGAGTTGGGCGATTGAGCTTGTAGAAGCGTCAGTGGCAAACGATCTATCATTTGGAATTGGAAGCGTCCATGAAATGTCACCCTTGTTGTGAGAAGAGAGAGAGAGAAAGATAAGAACAAGAGAGAGAAAGATAAGAGCGAGAGAGAGGAGAGAGACATGTGAAAGAAGAAAAAGAGATTAATAAGAAAAGAAACTCTTATGAGAGAGAAACGGGAGAAAATATATAACTTTTTTTATTTTTGTAATTTAATATAGGTGGCATGCTAAGTTGGCATGCCACATAGATTAGGAAAGTTTAGGAATGGGAGAATTAGGGACATATATCATTTTCGAAAAATTATAAGTGTACATACAAAATTATAGTGAAAAGACCAATTTACCCTTAATGTGTAAAATATTAGAAATTCTATCGTAAAGTGTTACACACATTGTCTATTTAATCCCAAATTCATTCCCTAGGGTTTTCGGTCCTGGTATGCTCTCTCTATACATATTTTGAATACTTTAATATATTCGAAGAATCTGTCTATGATGGTATACGCGTAGATACTTTGATGGTGGTGTTCTTGATTTGGGGAGTGTAGTGGCCAAAAATCGTCACATGACTCAACTCAATACCGGACGGTCAACGTAATACAGGATGGTCAACGTATTAGAATACGGTCAACACAATATGGGACGACCAACGCCAGATTCATACCTAACCACTCAACAAGTGTATGACGAAAGACGCGTAAGCTCATCTACATCTAGCGCCCCTGGCGTCCCATTAAGGAGCTCCCCAGGCGGCCCATTAAGGAGCGCCCTAGGCGGCCCAGTAAGGAGGGCCCTCGGCGTCCCAGGAGGGAGCGCCTCAACCGGAGACGTCCAACGTAACTAATCATCAAGAGACGAAAACCACTCACACCTCAGGTACGCGTCCTGCATCATATTCACATGTATTTGCATATGCATATACCCCGTACCATGTTGGTCATGCACCTAAACCATTATCTCCTATCGTGCCCCCGCCCCCTGAGGTAACAGTCGTCTGAGATCTCTGTCGGACCTGGCCCCGACAAATCATACAACCTAGCACGCCGTATCAAACGGCCTGCAGCCACCTTCTGACACGGAGCCGCCTGACCACTGTACACTCCGGACTTCAACCAACCAAAATAGGCCGCGTGTCCTGACACTCGACACCACCTCCCCGTACCTGCCTGCGAACTGTACCCAATATGTCAGTATTGGTCGGTTGGCTACCCCACTATAAAAGGCCCCCTCCCCCTCGGGAGCAGGGGGACGGAACTTGAGAGACTGAGACCCGTAGCCCTTTCATCTTCTTCAACCTTCAGCTCATTTACAGCGACCTCGCATCTTGCATCCACCATTCTCATACCAGCATTTGCACTTTACGATTCTTATATCTTTACTTTGACCAACATAATTTCGATTGACTGACTTGAGCGTCGGAGGTTCTTTGGCAGAAGTCGAAGAAGAAATCCGACGTCGGCAGAGGCCAAGTGTTGACTTCCCCCAAGGTGTTTAAGCCGTTCTATTCATTCAAGGAGTTAGCAAGGATGGCTCGATCGGAGGAGAGTGCGACGCAAAAAGAGAGAGATTCGTTTCCAGTTTATGAGGAGACTCCTGTGGCGGAGGACGTTGAGGGTATGGCCGCGTGGGCGGCCAAGATGAGGGCAGAGGCGATGGTTAGTGAGGAGGAGGAAACGGCAATGAAGCGGAACGAAGGAGTTTCGCTTGCCTCTATAGGGGTGGCTACCCAAGACGTCGTCGTCGGGGAGATAAACATTTCGACGAGCGGTCCCGAGTTAGAGACTACGGAAGCGGATGCGGACGTGGACAAACAGGATGTTGATGAAGGGATTGAGCGGGCGATGGAGAAAGAGGACGAAAAGAGGAGAAACGAGAGTCGGACGAAGAAAGGGTTAGATAGGGAAGAGGGTAGTGGAGGATCAAGAGAAGGAAGCGAAGAAGAAGCGGAAGCGGGGATCCGAGGGTTATGTTAGGGCGAGCAAGAGGGCTCGCATTTTCAGAAGAATCGAATGCTCGTTTCCTGCGCTGGCATCGGCGCACGATCATCCCCCGATGCTTCCTACTGACACACGCCGCCTTCTTTTTCCCAGAGATAGACAAATTTTTGAGCGAAAGGGCTTGGCTAGGGTGGTTCGTGAGTCAGTTCATGATTCTTTTAAGCTTCTGCAAAGTAGCCTCTTCGTCGAGGATGAAGTAGCGCGGTTGCGGGCTGAGTTAGGCAAGTCTAAGGAAGAGGCGGAAGAATTGAAGATATCGGTCGATCAAGCCAATAGTCGGGCGGAAACAGCGGAAGCTATTCTCGCTTCGACCGCCACTAGCGTTGCGCTGGAAATGGAGAAGTTAAGAGCGGAGGTTGAGCGAGTTAGGGCGGCCGAACAAAGCGCGAGGGTGAGTGAAGCCAGGGTCGTAGAAGAATTGAAAATTGCTGATGAACAAATCCTTGCTCTAAAAAAGTATAAGTCTGAGATGGACGTTGTTCTAGAAGAGTACCAGGCGGCGAAAGACTTAGCAGATGAGATGCGGAAAAAGCTGACGAATCAGCTCTCGATTTCTGAAAGGGAGAGAATAGACGCCTTAGCAAATGTTCAGCGAGCAGAATCTGACTTAGCGGCTCTTAAGAGCAAAATGGCCAAGAAAACTAAGAAATGGCACAAGCGAAAGGCTAAACTTGACAGCAAACTTAAGGCGGCGGAGGCAGAAAAGTTGACGATCGAAGCTGATCATACTGAGAAGGTGAAGATTGTCGGGGGTGTGGCAGGTGCTTTGGCTCGTCTTGAAATGCTAAAGGATTATAGGGATGGACGGGAAGCAACTTGGGATTTGGCGGAGGAGATAGCTGATTGTGAAATTGTACTAAAGAAGTTCGGCCATTTGTACAAACCCATTAGAGGCGGCGAGGGGCACAGCGAGGAGCCTGGAGAAGGTGCTGAAGGGGAAGAGGAAGAAGTTGGTGTAGACGAAGGTGATGAAAGTGCTGATGACGGTGGGGATGATGAAAGAGTGGGCGATCAAGGCAAGCGCGGAGTTGGGGATCGGGATGATCCTAAGTAAATTTGTACTTAGCAATACTTTGATCCCTTGTACCTAGTAATTTTGATATATGACAATGGCTTTTGTTTATTTGATTGGCTCTCGATTTCTATTACCAACTCTGCCAATTTCGTCGTGCGCCGTTGTTTGTTTTCGTTGAGCGTCGTTATCCCATATCTCCGTCATTTTCACGCCGCTGCCGCTTCTGTTGTGCGTTCGTCCGTGATTTTTATTGAGCGCCATTATCTTTTTATCGTACTGACGGACGTCGTTGCCTTTAAACTTCGTTATTTTCGCGTTGGTGAGTGTCATTCTCTTTGAGCCTTGTTGCTTTCGTACCTGCGCTTCACATATAAAAGTGAGGGTTGGTCGACGGCGAACCGTCGACCCTCCGACGCTCAAGTCAGTACAATATTCAAAATGAAATTAGAAAGAAGTTAAAAAATTGAGGAGAGTACTGATGAACGCCATCAAGCTTTGTTACTTTCGTATTGATGAGCGCCATTGTCTTTGAGCCTTGTTGCTTTCGTCCCTGTGTTTCAAAGATAAACGTGAGGGTTGGTCGACGGCGAACCGTCGACCCTCCGACGCTCAAGTCAGTACAACGTTCAAAATGAAATTGGAATAAAAATAAGCTAAGTTTGAGGAAGATAAATGTATATGTACTCTATCCCCCCGTTTTTTTTTTTTTTTTTTTTTTTTTTTTTTAGTGTAAAACTTAAGAATGATAAAATTTTAGGTGGATGGCGTTCCAGCTGTTGGGAATGTTTCGGCCGTCCCTGTCTTGAAGTTTATAGGCACCGTGCCCTACAACTTTAGTAATCTGATATGGACCTTCCCAGTTTGGTCCCAATTTTTCGGCTCCAACTTCTTTTGTATTCTGAAACACTTTCCGAAGGACTCGATCCCCAACCTTGAACTCTCTGGTGCGGACGTGTTTGTTGAAGTGTTGGGCAACTCTGGTCTGATAGGCCGCCGTTCTGGTAAGCGCCGATTCCCTTAATTCATCGATGGTGTCAAGTTGGTCATTCAATTGTTCCCAGTTAGTTTCTTCGTTCACCCATTGATATCTAGCGGAGGGTAATCCAGCTTCGACGGGAATGACTGCTTCAGAACCGTAAGCTAACGAGAATGGGGTTTCTCCTGTCGGGGTCCTAGCCGTTGTTCTATACGACCACAGAACTCCGGGTAGTTCGTCCGCCCAAACTCCCTTTGCTTGTTCTAGTCGTTTCTTCAAAGTGTTGATCAGAGTTTTGTTGGAGGCTTCAGCTTGCCCGTTTGATTGAGGGTGACGAGGTGTGGAGAAGAACAACTTAATCTTTAAGTTAGTGCAGAACCTCTTGAAGCCGTAACTGATAAATTGGGATCCGTTGTCGCATATTATCTCTTTTGGAATTCCGAACCTGCAGATTATGTTTTTCCACACGAATTGCTTGACTTCTGTATCTCTAACTCGTCTGAAGGCTTCGGCCTCTATCCATTTGGTGAAGTAATCGGTGAGTGCTAGGAAATATATGCGTTGACCAGATGCCGCTGGAAGGGGTCCGACGATGTCCATTCCCCATTTCATGAAAGGCCATGCAGACAAAGTTGGTGTGAGCTTTTCTGGCGGTTGGTGTTGTATTTGAGCGAACCTTTGGCATTTATCACATTTTCGGACGTAATTTGTGGCGTCGGCTCTCATCGTTGGCCAATAGTAACCCGCCGAAAGCGTGCGGTGTATGAGGCTTCGACCACCGGAATGATTCCCACATTCTCCTTCGTGTAGCTCGGCCAACACGTACTGAGCTTGCCTCGACGTCACGCACCTAAGTAATGGACCGGAATAAGATCGTTTGTAGAGCAACCCTCCGAACAAGGTGAACCTCGCGGCTTTCGACTAGAGGCGTCGTGCTTCACTTCGGTCGTCAGGCAAAATCCCCCCTTGTATGTATCTAGCAATGGATATCATCCAATCATCACCGTTTTCGTTGGCCTCTGGTATGGCGGATTCTATCGCCTTTGTCTCCTCAGGAGTCGAATACTGCTTCCAAACTGACGGCCACTTCAAGTATACTACCGGGATTGGTTGGGGTTCCATC
The DNA here is from genome assembly GCF_013401445.1 of Tripterygium wilfordii. Taxonomy (NCBI): domain Eukaryota; kingdom Viridiplantae; phylum Streptophyta; class Magnoliopsida; order Celastrales; family Celastraceae; genus Tripterygium; species Tripterygium wilfordii. Next base: position 8,541,715 of record NC_052235.1, on the reverse strand, counting down.
GCCTGAATCGAGGACCCTAACTTTGCGAGTGCGTCTGCATGAGCGTTGTTCGCTCTTGGAATGAGCGTCAGCGAGAATCCGTCGAACTGCTTCTGTAATTCCCTGACTGCCTCGAGGTAGCTTGCCATCTTTGCATCCTTTGCTTGGTAGGATCCTTGCAACTGATTGACAATCAGCTGAGAATCCGAATGGACTGCTAGGTTCTTGATCCTCATGTCCTCTGCAAGTTGAAGGCCGGCGATCAAAGCTTCATACTCGGCTTCGTTGTTCGTCGCTCTAAATCCGCATCGTACGGATCTTTGGATGATACTCCCTTCTGGTGATATCAAGACTAAACCCAATCCGCTGCCTTTGACGTTGCTCGATCCGTCTACGTAGAGGGTCCACTTTCCCAGGATTGGCATGGCGATGCAAAGCAACTCCTTTTCAGCTTGATCTTGGATGGGTGGAGTGAAATCGGCGACGAAGTCCGCCAACACCTGAGATTTGATTGCTGTGCGAGGTTGATAAGTGATGTCGTGCTCGCTTAATTCGAGCGCCCACTTCGTTAATCGTCCGGATAATTCGGGCTTGTGTAGTATACTCCTCATAGGGAATGTGGTCACTACCACGATGCTGTGGCTTTGGAAGTACGGTCTCAGCTTCCGGGCGGCTGTTACGAGGGCTAGCGCGAGCTTTTCCATCTGGCTGTATCTGGTCTCGTCTGAGATCTCTGTCGGACCTGGCCCCGACAAATCATACAACCTAGCACGCCGTATCAAACGGCCTGCAGCCACCTTCTGACACGGAGCCGCCTGACCACTGTACACTCCGGACTTCAACCAACCAAAATAGGCCGCGTGTCCTGACACTCGACACCACCTCCCCGTACCTGCCTACGAACTGTACCCAATATGTCAGTATTGGTCGGTTGGCTACCCCACTATAAAAGGCCCCCTCCCCCTCGGGAGCAGGGGGACGGAACCTGAGAGACTGAGACCCGTAGCCCTTTCACCTTCTTCAACCTTCAGCTCATTCACAGCGACCTCGCATCTTGCATCCACCATTCTCATACCAGCATTTGCACTTTACGATTCTTATATCTTTACTTTGACCAACATAATTTCGATTGACTGACTTGAGCGTCGGAGGTTCTTTGGCAGGTACCCCACCGGTGCCCAAGTTCTTGGATCTCAATCTTGCTTTGTTTCACAGGACCCCGCTGTAGAAGGCCTTCATATAAATTACGTTGACTATTCAACGATTGTAGATTCGGGTATCTACAGGGAGTGTTTCCGCTTTCATAGAATCATCTGAGGTTTTGTCATGGGAAGGAGCAAGCTAACTGTATTGGACATAGAGAATCTCGCTGCAGTTGGGAAATTCAAGAACAAGGGGTTCGTGATTGATGAGGGTGAGTATCCAATTGCTCCAGAATTGTCCAAGGAATCCCAAATTCTGGAGAAGAAGGTAACTAATTATGGAAAGAAAGAGAGAAAAAAGGTTATCGGAATGCTTCACATACCAAAAAAGATGATAAATATGATTTAGAGAAGAAGGTAGAGAAGGATAATGATGCATCGGGTATGGTGACTAAAGGGAAGAAGTCGTCAAAGTCTGAGGGAGGGGGTAGCAGTGTTTTTTCTACTGCTAATTTTGGGCTGCGTTTGGAGGAAGATGATGATGATGGTAATGAGGTCGGCGAAAACGTTTCTTCGCGTGAAAATCAATTTTTTTTTCTTTGGAAAACTATGGTGTAAATTTAATACTATCTAATTAAATATATAAAAAATTTATTTTAAATTTATAGTTTAAGGGTTAATCTGTCATTGTATACAAAGATATTTATGTAAATTATAAAAAATTAAAAAGTGATGTAAAGATAGTGTTTTTATGGTGCGTACATAAAATTTCCCATATATATAGGTTTTCTCTCCTAAGGGTTTAAAATAAGGGTTTCAATATCAACCCTTAGATCAATCCAACGAACACAATCCAAAACCCAACTAAAAACCTTACCACACCCTATCAATGATAGTGTTTGGCAGTGTGTTTGCACTGCGTTCAGGTGCACCTTACCTCACAGCATCACAGTTTTTTGTAACATGCTAAACGCTTTTACAGCAGAACTCACCTCACAGCACCACAGCTTTTTACCTCGCAACATCTCACCACACCTCACAACACACCTAAACGCTTACAATATATGTTGAATTGTCCCACGTAATCAAATTAGGTCAATTATTTTATTTTAGATTAATGTACAATATAAATGTCAAGTGATTTTATATTAATATTATTAGTCATCTAATATAACCGTAATTTAAATAAGCCAAACTCACCTCACAGCACCGCACCACAGTTTTAAAAGTGATGCTCCAAATAGCTTTTACGTTCCAACTCACCTCACAGCACCACAGTTTTATAATTCACAACACCTCACAGCACTGCACAGCAGTTGACAACACTCCCAAACAACACCATATCTTGCCTCTCCTCTTTCTTTCGCTTTGTGCAATCGACGGAAGCCACTCAGTGGAAAGAAGACAATCATTCTTGGTTTTTCTACCTCGTCGCCACCCCAACCTTCCCTGCACCTCATCTTCTGATTCCTGTGCATCTTCTCTTTACCTCGCTTCGTGTAATTGAGGAAATCGACGAAGCCTCTCCCCTTTCAACCTAAATTGTGTAGTCAGGTTGACGACGGAAGGGTCTCAGGCGGTTGACCTCCTCCAGCAACAAGATTAATCGACATTCTTCTAAGGGCTCCGTTGTCAAATTTTCACCTTCACCGGAGGCCAGAACAAGTGAGTTCCTCTCCTTCATCGGAGGCTGTCCCCCACACCAACCAGGTCAAGGGTTCGAGCCACGGAGGCGTTGTTGGGGTGAACAAAAACCTCCACAACAGAGGCCACAAGCTATTTTAGAACAAGTCCATAATCAATTGCGGCTCTTGTACTATTTTTGTTGAATGATTACTCAGGGTTCTTGGAATTGAATTTGTACTCAGTATTAGGGTGCTTGAAGTTGAACAAAGTGCTGTATTTTTTTTTTTGAAGAACTTAGATGCATACTCAGTATATTCTTGGCTTGTACATTTGAGATGTCTCTTTTCATCTTTTCTATTTAGCTTGGTTTTTGTGGCTCTGTACTACAAAAGAAAAAGAAAAATGTTTTGATTGAGATGGCTCTGTACACTGTACATTTGAGATGGCTCTGCACATTTTAACAAAAGAAAATTGAGATGGTTCTGCAATTTATTAGTGTTCTTATGCTAAGTGTTGGTGCATCACCACCACCTATAAGAATACCTATGACAGAGAGTTTAGAACCAGTAGCATACGGATGCAAAAGGAAGACGAAGAGGCATGGGAATCAGATGGGGTGCCTTTGTCGGCGAGGAAAAAAAGCCAATGATGATTGTCTTCTTTCGACTGAGTTGCTTCCGTCGATTGCACGAAGCGAGAGAAAGAGGAGAGGCAAGAGTTGATAGGGTGTGGTAAGGTTTTTAGTTGGGTTTTGGATTGCATCCGTTGGATTGATTTAAGAGTTGATATTGAAACCATAGTTTTTAAAACCGACTCGTGTATCGACCCGTGTAGGTTGAAGGTTCAAGGGTTTCGAGGTTCAACCGGTTCGCTAAAGGTTGAACCGCAGGTTTTAATAAATATTAAAATAATAAATATTTAGTTATATAGTAGTATATAATATATATTATATACTAAATATAGAGTACATGTTTTCAATTTACCAATAAAAACATTATATTATTTATATAGCATATTTATATAGTGTATAAATAAATAATATATCATACATGATAGTCATCTTTATCCATTAAAAATTATTTTAATTCACAACCAAATGTATCAAATAACTGCGCAAGCCATCAACTATCTCAGGAAAAAAAATTCAAAATGGAAAGAAAAAAAAGAGAGAGCAAACTTTGCATTTCTATTGGATATATCATCTATCAAATACAAAATGAAATCTACGTTTCACACTATCAATAGGGATAAACTTCCAAAGCACTTATCCCAATGTGATTATGTTTTGTGGTTGTGGGACCTGATTAAATAGTAGTTGTTATGCTTAAAAGAATTTGCTCTTAATCCAAGAATCCCACATCGCTTAACAGCAAAGAGACTCATCAAGAAGAGGTGTATAAAAAACAAAGACTGCTACCGTGCATGTGAATGTAAAGTCAGCAGTGCTGACATTGGTAGTGCCCAAAATCATTTGTCTTTAATATTTAAAATTTTTTGTTGATGTCTGTAATAGACCTTTCGACAATAAGCCGGTTTTTTAATACCGAAGGTTCACGGTTTAATAAGAAACCGTCGGTTTAACTCATTTTTCCCCGGTTTAATACTTACACGGTCTTTTGTTAGTAAAAAACCGGATACGTTGACGGTTCATGGTTTTCCTGGTTCGACCGATGGTCCGGTCCGGGTTTAAAAACTATGATTGAAACCTCATTGATGCAGTGAATTTATGTTTATAAAGCCATTAGGTTTGAAAATAGCTAGCATCTCCATTTGGTTAGTATTTAAGGCTCAGGCCCATGAAAGTGGCAATGGGAGAGCTCATGCTTCTGGCGCTACAAAAGGGGAGGCTGGTGTTGTAGAAGCAGATTTTTGATATTTGGTGAACTTTTGTGTCCTTAGTTTCTTTATTTGAGTTCAGGTTCTCTCTCCCTCTTACACAAGCTTCAATCGATTTGGGGTTCTCCCCGTTGGTTTGTAAACTTCCTTTTCCTTGATTTTGTATCTCCTTCTTCATATATTTATAGGAATTATCAGCCATAGATATACCTATATTTGCTCGAGATTAGTTTTATGTGGGTTTTGGTTTAACTGTGATAAATTTGTCTCCATGTTGGTGTTGGGCGTGGTGTGTAGTGTAGGAAACCTTGGGCTATCAATGATTTGTGTATTAGTCTTGCTGCTAGTTTATAGAAGATGCACAAAAGGTGTTCGATTAATGGTCTAAGCTATTAATCTGCATCACTTATTTTATACTTTTATGAGAGAAAACCTATATATATATATATATATATATATATATATATATATAGAGTCCTTTTCATATGAGGACTCCCTCATGTATGTTATGTGAGAACTTTTAATCTCAACCACTTAAATCATTCAATGGTTAAAATTAAAAGAGTTGAATAAAGCTATTCCATTGATAAATCAATGGAATAAACCTGCTGGACTACCAAACTGATGGGCTACATGTCATTTTCGGGTAAATATATAATCCTGTCAGCTAGATATATATGAAAATAATAAGAGTCTGCAACAATGTAATAAAGGCTGAAACAACGTAATAAAAGATTGAACAATGTAATAAAGGTCTGTGCACAGCTGTCAAAATCGTCAGAAAAATCCCCAACTTGGATTTTACTGAATTTTTGTTTTCCAACGACAATGAGAGTAGATTCCGACTTCTCTCACTACCCTGAGCTCAATTCCGATGAGTTTAGCTTGCCACATACAATTTGGATGCTCCTATGCAAATAATGTGAAAGTACGATTCATTGAGAAAATAATGTAATAGGTGGCCGAGATAATGTAATAAGAGTGTGAAACCACGTAATAAGATGTCGAAATAATGCAATAAATGTTCGTGTTTTTATTACTCCAGATAGTGTAAAAAAGTACGACTAGGCGAAAAATATTTACAATGAGTCTTGTTGGAAAGTGTTTTGCATGCTGATTCAGAATATGTAATTTTTTTTTCGAAATATTACATATATTTTGAGAGAGAGAATGTTTTGAAGTCTCGATTAAGAAAAAATAATTATTATGGATACTTAGGGATGTTTGGTTATGTACAATAGGTACTACCATTAATTTTTATGTTATTTAAAGTTCCAATTATTTTTTGGGATAAGTACTAAATGGCCATTGTACTTTCGAAACAGGATCACTCAAATCCCTCTCCTTTTTTTTTGAACTAAACAAGCTCTCATAGTTTGAAGGTTGAGCCAAACAAGTCCTAGTAGCTCATTTATGTTATAACGGCATGACATGACCGTTAAATATATGAATTTCTTTTTATCATTACTGATGCGGCAAACACATGGATATTACCAATAAGATTATGACATGTGGCATCATTTTCATATTTTATTTTAAAAATTATATTACGACATATGGTTATATCTATTTGAAGCATGTCATTTTAAGAGCATAAATGCTCTGTATTTCAGATAATGGGTCAATTAAGCCCTGAACTTTGAACAAATCGGTCAATTGAGTCCTGTATTTTGAAAGAATTAAATATATCTACATAAACACTTAAAATTACAAGAAAATAGATCCACAAATGCATTAACTCAAAAACATATCCAAAAAAATGCAGAAACATATCAAAGATAAATAGCTCCCAAATAGATATTTCGTTGTATGTCGGTAAAAAATTTATGTACGAACGGCCCTGATGGCCCAAATTTAGGATCATATTGGAAGTTTAGATAAGTTTGTATGATGTCAATGATCTCTTACCACTTTATATGTTTTGCATTAAGAATTATTTAATATTTATAGAATGAGAAACCTCATGTGTGTTCAAAATTTATGGTAGGACGGATAATGTTTCATCCACACAAAATATGTTTAATCCCAATTAATATGGAATATTAAATATTAAGTGGGCCCTACATGCATATTTATAAGGGAAATTCCAAGCCGGTATCACTTGTGAAACTTTTGGACACTTAAGTCCAATCAAAAAAACTTTATCCCTCTAAGGTATAACTGGTATGCTAATTATTTTTTGGACAATGCTAGATATCTCAAAATATCACCCCCAAAAGTCCTTTAAATCTATGTGGCATTAAAATAACCATTGATTAAAAACATACATGTAGGACCCACTTCACATCCAACACTCCACATTAGATGGGGGTCACTTTTTGGGGGTCTCAAGCATTATTCTTATTTACACTCCTCTTCTTCTTCTCTCTCCTTACTGTTGTCCGTTGGTATCCAACCTAAACTGAAGCTCACATCACAATGAACATACTCCGATCGACATTCCACCACCATCAACGACCGTCCATTTGAACCGTAAAACAATCGGAAAGTCGAGACCACCATAAGATACATGCCTTAGATCAGGCCGATTTTGGTGACGATTTGCTACACCACCACCACCGTTGGACTCCCCTCACTGAGACGCACAATGCCTAGCCAGGTACGGCCCAAAACGGCCACCGGATATGGCCGTTTTAAAACAGTAACATTGATCGGCCAACGGTACTATTTCAAAACAGTAACATTGGTCGCAACACCACCATCACCATTAGACTTCTCTCATAGAGACGCATAATGCCCAGCCATATTTAGACCAAAACGACAGCCAGAAAAAGAGATGAGAGAGAAAAAGATGTAGTAAAGAGAGAGAGATGCAGTAGGAGAGAGAAAGTTATTGTGATGAGAGAGAGATGGAGCAGGAGAAAGTTATTATGTTACTGTTTGAAACAGTAACGTGAATAAACATGTCTAAATGATTTTGCAGAACTTGATAGATTATTTCAGATCTAGCACTCATAAACTCAAGAAAATTTTGAACAAAAATCGAGTACCCAACATCTACACCTAAATGAAAGTAAAGAAGAATATAAACAATATATCTAAAGTTTTTTAAGCTTTAAATTGTGAAAAAATAGATCTAGACAAGAGGTCTAAGTTAAATAGTTTGAGTATTTGAACGGGTGATTGAAAAAGAAAGTACATAACATATTACCCACATAATATGTGGAGAGTAAATTTAAAAAATAAATTGAATATGTGACCTCTAATCTAAGTTGTATCTCAGTAATTATACCACTATGTCACATGTTCGCTTGACTGTTTTCTCTGGAGAAAAAAATGTGACAACTAGAGTTGTCCTTACAGATATGTATTTGTTTCGCATTTAGAACATGGAGGATTAGTTGTATATAATATTGACAACTTTTAATAGGTTTCTTTGCAATATACAAAGGACAGCTAAATCCTACTATATATATTTGGACACAATGGGATATTCTTGGTATTATCACGAACAAAATAAGACATCAAACTAATTCATAATTTTCAATAATTATTGGATCGGTCAAAAAATACTTTTCGTCCCCCAACTATGAGACGAGTTTCATTTTTGTCCCTAAGCTTTTTTTTCTCCCATTTGTGTCCCTCAACTATTGAAAAATATCATTTTCGTCCTTTCAAATGAGATTGAGGTTGGAAAAAACCTGATCTGACGAACAATATAATGCCACGTAAGATTTTTCAATGACCGGATTTATTCGAGGGATAAACATGGTACTTTCCCATAGTTGGGGGACGACACAGGGAAAAAGAAGAAGCTAAGGGACGAAAATGAAACCCGACCAATAGTTGAGGGATGAAAAATACTCTTTTGCCTTATTAGATCTATCAACAACAAGTATTTAACAAGGTTATTAAACCTAAGAATTGGTGGTTTTTTTGAATGAACCAGTCTGCTCTTGATTAGACCTAATGAATCGGTTAGTTTGGACAAGTAGTTATTTCATTGAATTAGACCTGCTGAATCGGTCAGTTTGGACCGATCGATTCTTTCAGTGAATTAGAAAAAAAAATTAAAAATTTTCCTCTATACAAACAATTATTGAGGTTGTAGGTTCAATTTCAATTACGGACACAAAGTACAATTGTTTTAAAAGATTTGGTTCAGGATGGCCTGGCCAAAATTAACTCACAAGTCTTATTTCTATTTTCTTACTCTTGCAGGTGGAAACTCCTCTGAAATATTAGCATATCATTATTAACACGCAAAATACAAAATACAAGTTCAAAGCTTGGAGCCTTTTTTTATTTGTTGGGGGGGTCAAAGACACAAAGCTTGTTTTGTTCAAAAGAAAAACTTTTAATTGACAATCCTTGACATGTTATTGAAGCATGGAGCAAACCCAGAAGGAGCAATTGCATGGTCTTCACAGACATCCCGGATATATATGCATTCATAAGCATGCATATATATATACGTACTATCCTGAAGCACTTACCCTGCAAACTCATTTCAATAGAAAGTAATTATTTCAACAGAAACCTCAAATACAGGTAAAAGAAAAGGAAAAGAAAAACCGATGGAGGAAATCTTACTCCGCATAAGCCACACGTATAGGACGACGAAAATTTGTATTCGCTATTCTGGCATATGCTTCTTCTGTCAAGACGAAGGCGCCCTTACAGTTCTCACAATAGCCCATAATCTTCACTGTTACATAGGCATTAAGATGATTGCATGGACTGGAATCTCCATCTCTTCCGTCAATGCACAACACTATGAATTTTTTCCCACAAACTTCGCCATTATCCCATATCTCTTCAGTTGCTTTTGCCATCTTTCTAAGATCACCGTCACTATCATGAAATCCATGACAACCAGAAACTGCAACATCAAGAAAATTGTTTGTCATTGAAGATGTTGACTAATTGGTTTTCAGATTTTTGTGAGAAATGATGCTTACAATGATAGGGATATTGCTCATAGGTCGCAGTCCCAGAACCTGAAACTGCAGATACAAGTGAAAACAAACGAAAGCTAGACATTAATAATGTCAAGACATAAGTTGCAAGCTGTACTGATCTCTGCAATTCCATAGCCTTTATGCATACATACAGTGAGTTAGAGAGAGCAGGCATATTGCTATTATATATAACCGATCTTCGTAACTTTTAGCTCTTGATGAGTTTCTTGTAATTGACAGAGGACAGCTATGCAGGCCATTAAAAAATGCAATTGTATACAATTCTTATTCGGCTATATATATATATATATATATATATATATATATGTATGTATGTAAGTATGTATGTATGTACATGAAAATAATGAATGAAAACACGTTAAAAACATCCTGAAGTAATGTTATCTTTCAATTTAATAATTTTCCTTGCTGGACTGCAGAGGGCATATTCTTTTATCTTTTGTTTTATGTAAAAGGACAAAATTGTACGATGTTATCATTGGTTGTCCAAAAAAAAAAAAATTGACATGGATGCAACCATGCAAGTCATTTGTTTTGTTTAAGCTTTGTAAGATTTACGTTAAGATAGTGATGAGTGAAACCATCATTTGATATTATGAAATTAAATATATTGGGTCTATTTGGAAGAGCGGTTGTCGGTTGCATTGATTTTCAATACTATATAGCATAAAAGTTATGAAAAAAAAAGAGTTGAGCTTAAGTTATGTAATATGTTGGGGGGTGTTTTGCGAATTTAAAATTAACGCTAATAAAAAAATCGTTAAATTAAAGTATTATAATATTAGATTTTATGATTTCTACATTAAATTTGTTACTGAATTTAATATTAAATTTAATCTAATAAATATAGTTTTTACTAAAATTAATTTTAGGTATAACTTATTAAATATTTTTATATCAAAATTAAAAATAATTATCTTAAAATATTAATAATATAATCTATTAATAAAATATAAATGATTTTTAAGTAAAATTATTAAAAAATGTTAAGTAAATAAATGCTAAGTCGAATAATGAAATAAATTAATAAAAAATGTTAAATGAAAAAGGTATTAAATAGTAATATAAACGTGGGTCCCATCTCTTTTACTAAAAAATAAAGAAATCATAAACTTTTAATGATTTGTGGGACCCACATCAATTTTAAAAAAAAAAAATAATATGCGGTTCCACCTTTCAGAAGCTCCCCACAGATCAGCTGACTCCACTAAAGTGTTTGATGTAGCGAATTCGTTGCACCAAACAAACAAACAAATTATGTTACTAAAATCATATCTACCCAAACTATTTTACCAATTGAATTTGAATTTTGAAGGCATTTTATGTTAAATTCCCATATCAGAAATTTTTTTTGGACACACCCTAACGAGGCAAAGGTACTATAATTATTTTGTATTTATTGGAGGAATTCAAGTGTTCGAAATTTATTTACGAACAAACAATATTTTTACGATCACGGATTGAGATTTAACCTAATTTATTTTATTGTCAAGCGAGAAATTTATGTGAGCGCATAACGGTCCTAGTTTAAATTCATATCAGATAATCAAAATGTAAATTTGTATGATATCGTTCACAATTTTAAAAAAAAATTGAAATTTATCATGTTGGGTAAAATCCAATATAACCGCGTACAAAAAGTTTCCCGTTAAAAAAGTTCAAAGAAATGAATTTCAAGATGATAATCGAACGGTAGAGATTTCTTCATTATCTATAACCTTTGCCCTTGTGGGGCCAACTCTTTTGAAGCAAATAATTTCAGAATACAATCGTTACTCGTTAAAAATGGCTTCATCCAATTTTCTGCTCCCTTTCACGCTCTATTCAGTCCCTCTTCCTCTCACACCCCTCTTTTTCTCCAGAATCCCCACCATGTCCCATGTCCATCTTCCTTCAGATCCATCAGCCGCAAGAATCTTCTCGTCTCAATATCTCTCACAGTCCCATTTGCTCTCACAGAATCTGATTTCCCCCAATACCTCGACGCGTCCCTTCAATAGTTCAATCCCTCCTCCAAGAACTCTCTGTAAGCATTACTTCACACACCATATGTATATATATATGGAATCACGTTTGAATTGATTTTCTTTTCTTATGTTGTTTGGTTGCAGGACTGTTTTAATCTCTCAGGAGATTACTTGCAAAGCATCCGCGGGACTTGCGCTTGGATGTAAGTGTATTTCTTTTCCTCAATCTGAGGCCAATTTGGTGGTGTGAATGTATATTTTTGGGTCGCAGTGTTGGTAGTTTGTAAATTTATGGTGTTAGTGCTTTGTGTTGTAGTTAAATGATGCTGCTTTTGATCTTTCCAATGGAGCTATTATTGATGAGGTAACTGCTATCACACTATTCTTCTTCCTTGTCTAGGATCATTTCCCTAGCCCCTTCAGTGAGGTACCTTAACCTTAAGTAACTGATGTTTTTTTTTTTTTGCTATATGTGTTGTTTGATTTTCATTGGAATGCTTAGCCATCTTGTGTGGGAAGATCATGCTTGGTTAAAAATTTGATGTTTTTCTGAACATTGTTACTCAAACTAAGACTTCTAGACTAGGTGACGCATAATTGTTTCATGCAGCAAACAGTTCTTTATCAAAAGAATAAAAATTTTAAATGCTGGAAACATTAGTTTATGGTTTTTTTTTTCTCCTTCAAAAGCCTGATTGTGCGAACCTGAATCTTTGCAGTGTAATGTAAACCTCTGGATTGTTCAAGTATTTTGTTGCTAGTTCTTATTTATGTTAAAACTGCCATACCCTGTTATGAATCGGATTGGAAGTACAAACCTTGAAAGAATTTTCAATATCCTGATATATATAACTATAGCAGCACTTATTCCACAGTACCTTCTTAGTATCTGGGGCTCTAGAGTATACAAAGAGAATTGAAGACCATCTCACTTCATCTGCTGAGTTCCTGCCATGATATTGTGTGTTTGATCATTTTCGAAACCATAGAGATTGCCTTCATGATTAGGATTAAACCTTACTGCGAAACATATTTCATTTGATTCTTTTTTCCCAGTGTGGTCAAGAGTTGGGGTAGACATTATTAGATCTGTCTCGAGCGTGGAATTAGCTGGCACATCGACTTCCTATTCTTTGATAAGCAAGTTCCCTATGTTTGGAGGTCTCTTTCAGAGGCAATGCCAAATCAGGCAAGAGTTAAGACGTAATGGATTACGTGATGTAATCCATACTCAATTGGATTCAAATTGTTTTGAAATTTGTTCAGGGGAGCACAAAAGGGGGGGGGGGTGATATGAGTTTTGATGATGAAGTGTGCATTCTATATGTTGATCAAAATATGTGTTCTATGTTTGCTATGCATTCTTAATTATATTCTGAACTTGTTTCTACCCTTTAATGCTTTAATTTTCAAGGCTAACAAAGATCAAGACATGAAGCTTTTAATCAAGCTTACAAGTCACTAAGTTTCAGGTTCCAGATTTCACTATGAATTGTCTTGTTGTTTTGGCCTTTGCTACTCTTGCACAAGTTAGCATATCACAAGTTGTCATCCTATAAAGTCAAAGCTCGCTGAAATTCAATGAATGAGTGCAGAAAAGAAAGATTAGCAGCTGATTTGAAATAACAGCTAGCAAAGCATGCTAAAAATTAAATTATGAAGATTTTCCTTGCACCTACAGACATCACATGATCAAAGAGTTAAAGATAGCTGCAATTGTTGAAAAGAAAAGCAATGAAGTAGGTGAAAGAGATAAGAAGTCAAAGGTGGCTGTAAAAGAAATAAAAGAGATGACATAAGTTGTTTGAATTATTGAAGAGATAAGAAGAAGAAGAAATAAATGGAGAAGACAAGAAGTAAAAGACAGCTGCAAAAGAAATAAATGGGAGCTGAAATCTTTCATATCACAAAGCTTTAAAGGTCAAAAAGGTATAGCTCAATGCAACGGACATATTTAGGAATTCTAGTGCATATAAATGCTCATACATACTTCATAGAAATATACAGAACTTCATTCCAATTCTCTGAGAGTTTTACAAACATTCAAGCCTTCATTCTTACTCAGAAAATACTCAAGCTTCATTGTACACTCCTTGATCATTATAGGGTCACTTTGTACACACAATTAAGAGTCTAAGTGTTTGTGGTTAGCTTACAAAATCACAAGAAAGTGAGGCTGGCACTTGGTAAGCCAAAACAGCCATTGTAAAGTGAAGTTGGCACTTTAAACAACAGCTGGTGTAAAGAGAGAGGCTTGGCTCTTCAACAAGCAAATCATAGTGGATTCAAAATCTCAAGGAGGAGCCTTGAGGAGTGGATGTAGGACTATACAAAGCCGAACCACTATAAATCTGTTTGCACTCTCTTACCCTACTCTTTACTAATTTATTTGTGTGTGTGCTTGTTGTATTTAATTCTAGTACTTGATTCCTACTTGAACTAACCTAGACCTCAAGCTTATATTCACTAATATCAAGTTTCTATAAGATTTAAAGTAATCTGAAATCAGCAGCTTTAAACTCAAATTTGACATATTTTTAAAGGGTAAAACAATTCACCCCCCCCTCTTGTGTTACCTAGAGTCTTTCAATAATTGGTGAAGATAAGAAGAAAGAAGATAAGAAAACACTTAAATCTACTTGGGATCCAGATTCTTCAGAGTCAGATCAATCTGATAATGAAGATATCAGGGCAAACTTTTGCCTAGTGGCTAAGGAAGAAGTTCATTCTTCTGCAGAGGTTAGTGAATCTGATTTGGACTCTGATTATGATGATATTTCTGTTGATGAATTATTTAAATCTTTCCAGGAAATGTGCAATCAGAATGAAAAACTTATCTTTGTAAACAAGAATTTGAAAAAGGAAAATGCTAGCTTGAAAGATAAAGAGAAAGCATGTCTAGAAGAAATAAGTAAATTACAAAGCAAGCTTAACAACTTAAATATAGAACTAGAGGAGCTGAAAAATTTTAAGGACATTATTATGCCTGATAATTCAGATTTGCTAGAAGAACTTAGATGTCTAAAAGAAAAGAACAAATGCTTAGAAGAATCTTTTAAAAAATTTTATGCTAGTTCAGACAAGCTTGATAACATCCTATCTATGCAAAAACCATACCTAGATAAAACAGGGATAGGATACAATCCTACTAAATTGAAGGAAACATTATTAGAAAACATTAAGAGATGATAACCTTAAGAGATGATAACCTGGAATTTCTGGTCTGAATTCCTTCATGTACATCACCAATTATTTCTTTTGGTGAATGATATGTTGTGTACCTTGGTTTCTTTGGATCCACTACTATGGTTGGTATTGAAGTTGTGCTTTCATGAGTTTCATACTCATTTTTCTCTTCTTGTTTCTTTGTTCCAAAAATGTCAACTTCCTCTTCAGAGTCATCTTCCTTCTCTGGAGAAATTGTACCAGCTTTTTCCTTGTTTGTTAATTCTGCAATTTCTGTTACTATATCCACATTTTTCTCACAAGAAGGTGTTAGAGTAGATAATTCATCAAATTTAACATGTATTGCTTCTTCAACACATTTAGTTCTTTTATTAAACACCCTATAGGCTTTACTAACCAGTGAGTAGCCTAAAAAGATACCTAAATCAGATTTGGAATCAAATTTGTCTAGATTATCCTTGGTATTTAGAATAAAACATTTACATCCAAAAACTTTAAAATAGTCAATTCTAGGAGCTCTTCCATTCCACAACTCATAAGGGGTTTTCTTAAGAATAGGTCTTATTGTTAACCTATTTGAGACATAACAAGCTGTATTTATTGCTTCAGCCCAAAAATACTTAGGTGAATTGTTTTCAAGCATCATAGTTCTTCCAATTTCTTGTAAAGTTCTATTTTTCCTTTCCACCACACCATTTTGCTGTGGTGTTCTAGAAACTGAAAAATTATGTGAAATACCTTGTTCATCACAATATTTTACAAATTCATTGTTCTCAAACTCACCTCCATGGTCACTTCTTATTCTAGATATGCAACAACTCTTTTCATTTTGCAATTTCTTTACTAGTTTTGAAAATTCAGTTAAGGCCTCATTTTTATGTGCTAAAAATAGAACCCATGTAAATCTTGTATAGTCATCAACTAGAACAAAAGCATAAGATTTTCCACCATTATTGTGCAAGTATCACAGACACCATTATTGACAAAATTCAGATTTGGAACTCCTTTAACTAGCCCTCTTTTAGTCAATTTAGCTAAGGTGCTCATACCTATATGTCCAAGTCTTCTATGCCAATTTTCAATTACTAATTCAGATGCAACTAAACATTTTACAGGACTTGCATGTAACATTTCCAAGTCAATTTTATAAACGTTACCTTTTCTGAAACCAGTTAGGGCAGTGACATTTTCAACACTTGTTATAAGACATTTTTTCTTAGAAAAACACACATTAAGATCTCTATCTGTTAATTGACTAATACTTAATAGATTGTAAGATAAACCATCTACCAAGAGCACATTTTCAATGCAAAATGAAGAGAGATTACCTATAGACCCTATACCTAGGATCTTACCCTTTGCATTGTCTCCAAAAGTTACATATCCTCCATTTTCTTTCATTGTGAAGGATGAAAACAATTTTGGATTTCCAGTCATATGTCTAAAACACCCGCTGTCCAGAAACCATTCACAAGCTTTAAGGCTTGATTTTAGACAAACCTGCAGAGAATTTGTGTTCATTTAGGCAGTGTTATCAGAACCGACCCGCGCATCGACCCGTGAAAATCATTTTTGAAGGTTCAACCGGTTAACCCGAAGGGTCAAGGGTTTAACCGCATATTCTTAAATAATTAAATTTATTCATAAATAATAATACTAGTATGATAAATACAACTTTCTTTTAATATATGATGTGTGATTTTTATACCAAATAATAGATATCAAATAATCCACAAAAGTAATTAATTTATTTAAGACAGAAAAATACATCTCACAGTAAAATACTAAAATAAAATTAATTATAAAATTTTAGAAAAAAATATAAGACTGAATAATTTAATTTTTAATCAATTAAAACGTTGATGAAAAAAAAACCAAAAAAGTAAGAACTAAGAAGTGACAACAGTAAAGCACAATGGATTGGATTTTAACTGGGACCCATTCCACACAAGGCCACAAAATGACAAACTCTTTCAGTCTCTCTCGTATCTCTTTTTCCCTCAGACTCTCTCTCTCCCTATAATCCCACATCGGAAGAAAAGATAAATTTGTAATGCCATGTTTCTATATAAAGCTGGCAATGAAAGATTGAACAAGCAGTGATCGTGTAACCGTTTGGACCTTCTAGACCGCGGTCAAACCCACGAGTGTTGACCGTCAACGCGGGTCAATTGCTTATTTGGGCCAACAACACAACCGGCCCGACAATATTAAAAAATAGAGGTTGAAACGGTCCGACCGATGGGTCGGGCCGGGTCTGATAACACTGCTTAGGTATCCACACTTTGTAGGGTCCTTGGTGGTTAGTATCAACAACGTATGTTCCTTTAGGAACCTAAATTTGGACAATTTTTTTATTTGTAGTTCTTGACCTGAATCTGGAATTTTTAATTACTGAGTTGGTGGAGGCATTAAAATCAAATTTGCTTCTTTCTAATAATGTTTCCTTCAATGTAGTAGGATTGTATCCTATCCCTGTTTTATCTAGGTATGGTTTTTGCATAGATATGATGTTATCAAGTTTGTCTGAACTAGCATAAAATTTTTTATAAGATTTTTCTAAGCATTTGTTCTTTTCTTTTAGACATCTAAGTTCTTCTAGCAAATCTGAATTATCAGGCATAATAATGTCCTTAAAATTTTTCAACTCCTCTAGTTCTATATTTAAGTTGTTAAGCTTGCTTTGTAATTTACTTATTTCTTCTAGACATGCTTTCTCTTTATCTTTCAAGCTAGCATTTTTCTTTTTCAAATTCTTGTTTACAAATATAAGTTTTTCATTCTGATTGCACATTTCCTGGAAAGATTTAAATAATTCATCAACAGAAATATCATCATAATCAGAGTCCAAATCAGATTCACTAACCTTTGCAGAAGAATGAACTTCTTCCTTAGCCACTAGGCAAAAGTTTGCCCTGATATCTTCATTATCAGATTGGTCTGACTCTGAAGAATCTGGATCCCAAGTAGATTTAAGTGCTTTCTTATCTTCTTTCTTCTTATCTCTGTAGTGTGCTCTTTTCTTCCTTGGACATTCATTTTTAACATGTCCTGCTTTGCCACAATTAAAGCAAACAACTTCATCAATTGTTTTACCTTTTTCATTTCTTTTGCGTCTGTTAGGAAACTTCTTCCTGTACTTCATAAATTTTTTGAAATTTTTAACCAACAAAGCTGTATCAGTATCACTATCATCTTCACTATCTTCGTGGGAACTTTGTACAACAAGTGCAGTAGTTCTTTTCTTGCTGTCCTCTTCTTCCTCCACTTCTCTATCCTTCAATTTTAGCTCATGAGTCATTAGAGAACCAATGAGTTCCTCAAGAGGTAATGTCTTCAAGTTCTTTGATTCTTGAATTGCTGTCACCTTGGCATCCCACTTTTTAGGTAGAGATCTTAGGATCTTTTGTACTTGATCTGCATCTGAAAACACTTTACCAAGAGCAGTTAAATCATTTACTAAACCAGTAAGCCTTCCATACATATCAGATATTGACTCATGAGGTTCTATTTTGAACAACTCATACTTATGAACAAGAATATTTATTTTATAGTCCTTAACTTGACTTGTCCCTTCATGCTTAATTTCTAATTTCTTCCATATATCTCTAGCTGTTACACATGTAGAAATATGATTATATTCTTGTCTACTTAGTCCACAGTGTAATATGTTTTTAGCTTTTGCATTATAGGACACTAACTTCTTGTCATTTTCACTCCATTCACTTCTAGGTTTATCAATCTCTGATTCTTCTTCACCTTTCTTGATCTGCTTTGTTGGTTTATATGGTCCATTTGCTACAATTTCCCATAACTCAATGTCATTTGATTGTAGAAAAATCTTCATTCTATTTTTCCAAAAAGCATAGTCTTTTCCTTTAAAGAATGGTGGTTTATTGATTGACATTCCAAACTCTTCAGTCATCTAATTCTCTAGAATGTTAGTTCTTATGAGAATTTAAAACCTTGCTCCGATACCAATTGAAAGACTCTAGGTAACACAAGAGGGGGGGTGAATTGTTTTACCCTTTAAAAATATGTCAAATTTGAGTTTAAAGCTGCTGATTTCAGATTACTTTAAATCTTATAGAAACTTGATATTAGTGAATATAAGCTTAAGGTCTAGGTTAGTTCAAGTAGGAATCAAGTACTAGAATTAAATACAACAAGCACACACACAAATAAATTAGTAAAGAGTAGGGTAAGAGAGTGCAAACAGATTTATAGTGGTTCGGCTTTGTATAGTCCTACATCCACTCCTCAAGGCTCCTCCTTGAGATTTTGAATCCACTATGATTTGCTTGTTGAAGAGCCAAGCCTCTCTCTTTACACCAGCTGTTGTTTAAAGTGCCAACTTCACTTTACAATGGTTGTTTTGGCTTACCAAGTGCCAGCCTCACTTTCTTGTGATTTTGTAAGCTAACCACAAACACTTAGACTCTTAATTGTGTGTACAAAGTGACCCTATAATGATCAAGGAGTGTACAATGAAGCTTGAGTATTTTCTGAGTAAGAATGAAGGCTTGAATGATTGTAAAACTCTCAGAGAATTGGAATGAAGTTCTGTATATTTCTATGAAGTATGTATGAGCATTTATATGCACTAGAATTCCTAAATATGTCCGTTGCATTGAGCTATACCTTTTTGACCTTTAAAGCTTTGTGATATGAAAGATTTCAGCTCCCATTTATTTCTTTTGCAGATGTCTTTTACTTCTTGTCTTCTCCATTTATTTCTTATTCTTATCTCTTCAATAATTCAAACAACTTATGCCATCTCTTTTATTTCTTTTACAGCCACCTTTGACTTCTTATCTCTTTCACCTACTTCATTGCTTTTCTTTTCAACAATTGCAGCTATCTTTAACTCTTTGATCATGTGATGTCTGTAGGTGCAAGGAAAGTCTTCATAATTTAATTTTTAGCATGCTTTGCTAGCTGTTATTTCAAATCAACTGCTAATCTTTCTTTTCTGCACTCATTCATTGAATTTCAGCAAGCTTTGACTTTATAGGATGACAACTTGTGATATGCTAACTTGTGTAAGAGTAGCAAAGGCCAAAATAACAAGACAATTCATAGTGAAATCTGGAACCTGAAACTTAGTGACTTGTAAGCTTGATTAAAAGCTTCATGTCTTGATCTTTGTTAGCCTTGAAAATTAAAGCATTAAAGGATAGAAACAAGTTTAGAATATAATTAAGAATGCATAGCAAACATAGAACACATATTTTGATCAACATTTAGAATGCACACTTCATCATCAAAACTCATATCATAACAATTAGATCTGTCTCGAGCGTGGAATTAGCTGGCACATCGACTTCCTATTCTTTGATAAGCAAGTTCCCTATGTTTGGAGGGCTCTTTCAGAGGCAATGCCAAATCAGGCAAGAATTAAGACGTAATGGATTACGTGATGTAATCCATACTCAATTGGATTCAAATTGTTTTGAAATTTGTTCAGGGGAGAAAATGCAGGTCTTGATAAGCTTTTTTTTTTCATTACACACACCCATGCTTATTTTGAAGTAAAAATTGCAGAAAGGTTATTACCATATATTGTATAGAGTATTGGCTATGCATACTTTAATTTGCATGGTGGCTGAAAAAATTATAACCTCTACAGGCAACAAGATGTTAGGGCAACAGAACAGAGATCGGCAGCATTTGCCCTTTCATACTTGTGACATTGTGAGAGCTCTAGTTGTATCCTATGCTCATATATTAGTAGAAAGATTTGTGTCCTTTCTCCTCTCTGTTTCAACTTCCACAACACAATGTTATGCTGTAGCCTCAGCATCATTTTGATATGACTAATTGACTACATGTAATGGATACAACTATACAACAAATAGAATTGGCAGTGAGTGGGTCTCCTAGTGTTTGGTGGTTTTCATTTATAACACGATTGATCTTTTTGCCTTGGACTTTGAAGAAGGGGTAGGGATAGGAGAGACTGTCTTTCTTGCCTTAGAAAAAGCTAATATATGTATGTATCTGTTAACCAAAAGTCTTTTCGAGGGTGTGGCATGGTGTTTACGGTGCTATGGATGACTGCCTCTTCGGGATTAGGTGAAGTTTAGGTTTGGTAGACGTGAAATGGAAGTCAAATTTAATGACTGTCGGACAACTTTTTCTCTTGAAGTGGTTCATGATTATTCTTTGAAGTTCATTCCGTATCTATGTTAGTTCTACTACAATTTGATGTAAATTAGTAAAAGAAACAAAGAATCCTTGACGTACTTTAGTTGTCTCTTGGAGATGCCCGGGCTTATTATCTATCAACTGCGAAGAACGAACTGGGTGTTGTTGTCTGCTCAAAGCACATCAGGTGAGATTGCTATTAACTCTTGTAGACAGCACACTTGCAAATTTATGAATTTATTGAAGTAATATCTGTCAGTTAGCCAATTTATTTGCGATACTTCTTTTAACTTTGTTATGGGTGATGCCTCAATTACCTGTAGCTCCATAACATGGTCTTATAGCAATCTCCTGCGCGATTTCAGTAAGTTTCCTCACTTCACTTTTATTTAGAAAAAGGTAAGGCGTGTAATGCAAAGTACGTTTGTTATAGGTTCAACAATGGTTCCGATAAGTTGGACAGAGATGCAGTGCCCATCAACAGGTCAAATAGAGCAAAGAAAAGTTGCTAAAGTTGGAAGCTCGTTAACCAAGATAGATATCGATCAGAGCTAAAACTACTATGCATCTGCGACCTTTGTGAGTATTTTTTTAAATACTAATGAATTTTGTTTTCTTAGAGAGTACAAGAGTAAATTTTTTTTTTCTCAAGATTTTGTTCAGGATGGCGGAGCCAAAATTAACTCACAAGTATTATTTCTTTTCTTATTCTTGGCCATGTTCGGTTTTGGCAGTGGAAGCTATAGCATGGCATTATTAATACGCATAATACATAGACAAACTACAAATTGAAAGTTTGCTGCCATTTTTTATTTGTTGGGGTGGACAATGAGAAGAAAAACTTTACTTGGCAATTCTTGACGCATTCTTGAAGCATTGAGCAAACCAAGAACGAGCAATTGCGTGGTCTTCATAGACATCCCTGATATGCATTCATAAGCATATATACTACTACTATCCTGAAGCACCTACCCTGCAAACTCATTTCAATTGAAAGTAAATTATTTCAACAGAAACCTCAACTACAAGCATAAGAAAAGAAAAAGAAAAACCGATTGAGGGAATTTAGTGTCATCTAGAGTTGATCTTACTGCGCATAAGCGACTTCTATAGCACGAACATCTGTAGTTGCCATTCTGGCAAATGCTTCTTCGGTCAAGACAACGACGCCCTTACACCCCTCACAATAGCCCACAATCTTTACTTGTACATAGGCATTAACTTGATTGCAAGGACTGAAATCTCCCTCTCTTCCGTCAATGCACATCACAAGGAATTTTTTCCCACAAACTGCATCATCATTCCATATCTTTTTAGTTGCTTTTGCCATGTTGCCCTGATGAACATCATGAAATCCAGGACAACCGGAATCTGCACGTCAAGAAATTTGTTTTGTGTACCGCTTTTTGTAGTGTGATTGAAGATGTTGATAGGTGTTTTGTTATAAATAAGTTTTTGTGAGAAATGATGCTTCACCCAAATACAAATGGTACTAGACTAGTGCTGTGAGAGAAAAAGTCTGCCAAATATTGATTTGATTTGTATCCTTCCCCAATGTGTTTTTATCTTTCATTAGTGGGGTTTGGAGGACTAACAACCATAAATATTTAAGAAAAACATTTCCCTTGGTTATAAAGTTTCTTTCTAACCGAAGGAGTGTGTTAAGTCTCCTTTACACCAAAATAAAGTCAAATGATGAAAAAGAAAAAAAAAGGAAAAAAGAAAAGTTATAAAAGAAATTTGACATTAAAGAAAGAGTGCTTACAATGATAGGGAGGTTCCTCATAGGTTGCATTCCCAGAACCGGAAAGTGCAGATACAAGCTCAAACAAGCTCAAACTAAACATTAATAATGTCAAGACAAAAGTTGCAGACATTGAACTCTTCTTCAAGAGGAATTACATAACTTTTATGCATACATATAGTGAGTTAGAGCAGGAATGCTATTATATATAGGCAATTCTCTTGATGGGTTTCTTGTAATTGACAAAGGACAACTGTGCAGGCCATTGAAAATGCAATTAGTTTGATAAAATACCCCTGGAGATTCTTGTGTGGCTATATATGTACAAATCAACAATATACTCTTGGAATTTCTTTTTCGGCTATATATGACAAAGGACAACTATGCTTGTGGAAGTGCTGTTTTATTTCTGTGTTAGAGATGAAATTAACAATATACTCCTGGCATTTCTTTTTGGCTATATATGTCAAAGGATAACTATGGTTTTGGAAGTACTGTGTTTTTTTTTTGTGTTGGAGATTCTGTTCTAAGCTTCACCTCACTGCATCACACATGCAAATTTTCAAGTAAAAATTGCAGAAAGGTTATAATCTAAGGCTTCGTAGATTATAACCTGTACAGGCAACAAGAAATGCCAGATTTTCGTGCGGCTGTACTCGGTTCCGTGTGTTGTGTACTCTTTTCATATGAATGAAGTATTTTGTCCAACTCTTTGTTGATCTGGAGCTGTGAATAGTTTGCTGCTGTGTTATTTTTATTCTACAGATTTTGCGATCTTTGTGTTGATATGTGGAAGTTGTCTCAGACCTAGCTAGAAGCTGAAGTTCTGGCAGGCGGGAGCTATCATGTCCTGGAGACATTTGGAGAGCTCTAGTTGTACTATTGCTCACATGAGTACGAAGATTTGTTTCCTTTCTCATTTGGGAGCTATCAGACTTGCAGAAGCTTGATACAGTACTTTTTTTGTTCATGATCTAGTTATCACGTAAATACCTTTTAGTGAATAACATGAGATTGCTGGCACCTCACGGTTAAACATACACCACATCATAATGAAGTAGAAGAACGTACGAACTGAACTTTGTTCAAAAGCGCAATATTTATGTAGTCAAAATCAATGTGGGGAAGAGAATTCTGGGTTGACCCGATAGCAAGAGGTCTGTATACGGCTGATGTGTTATGTACCTGGTCATCTCTGTAGATCAGGTGTAGTGCTGCTGTAGTTGGCCCTTTGTTTTCATTTTCTGCATGGATCTTCATCGGCAGTGCAGGATTCAAGAGGAAGAAACCAAAGACAATAATAATCCTTGTATGGCTGTGGCAGAGGTGGTAATCTAAATTTCAGCTAATGAAGTTAATTATTGATCCTAACAAAGGAGACGGCTCATGATCCACTTGGGAGCAACCCACACTCAGAAAATTATGCTTCTTGAATTTGCTAGAGGGAACTCTACAAATGGCTACTGGAACTTATTTCATATCCTTATTTATGAAATGTAAACACACACACACATATATATATATATATATATATATATTTCACATGTCACATGGATTTGATAATCCAACGGAATTTCCAGATGACAATCCAACGGCCGAGATATCTTCCTTTATCTGTAATCTTTGCCCTTGCGGGGCCAACTCTTTTTGTACCATATAATTTTAGAATACAATCATCGGACTCGTTAATAATGGCTTCATCATATTTTCTTCGCCCTCTTCAAACTCTCTTCAGTCCCTCTTCCACTCACGCCCTTCTCTTTCTCCACCATCCCCACTATTTCCCATACCCATCTTCCCTCAAACCCATCACCCACAAGAAGCTTCTCATGTCAAAATCTCTCACGGTCCCATTTGCTCTCACAGAATCTGATTCTCCCAAATACCTTGACCCCTATCCTCAATCCCTCCTTCAAGAACTCTCTGTAAGCATTACTTCACACACCCATATGTATATATGTATGCAATCAACTTTTAATTTTTCGTTTCTTATGTTTGGTTGCAGGACAGTTTCAATCTCCCAGAAGATTACTTTGCAAAGCTACCGCGGGACTTGCGCTTGGATGTAAGTGTATTTCTTTTCCTCAATCTGAGGCCAATTTGGTGGTGTGAATGTGTATTTTTGGGTCGCAGTATTGGTAGTCTGTAAATTTATGGTGTTAGTGCTTTGTGTTGTAGTTAAATGATGCTGCTTTTGATCTTTCCAATGGAGCTATTATTGATGAGGTAACTGCTATCACACTATTCTTCTTCCTTGTCTAGGATCATTTCCCTAGCCCCTTTAGTGAGGTACCTTAACCTTAAGTAACTGATTGTGTGTGTGTGTGTGTTTTTTTTTTTTTTTTGTTATCTGTGTGGTTTGATTTTCATTGGAATGCTTAGCCATCTTGTAGGGAAAATCATGCTTGGTTAAAGATTTGATGTTTCTCTAAACGTTGTTTCACGCAGCAAACATTTCTTTATCAGAAGAATAAAAAAATTTAAATGCCGGAAACATTAGTTTATGGTTTATTTTTTTTTTCCTTCAAAATCCTGATTGTGCAAACCAGAATCTTTGCAGTGTAATGTAAACCTCTGGACTGATTTAAGTATTTTGTTGCTTGTTCTTAAGCGTACGGGGAAACCGCCGATCCCCTGTTATGAATAGGATTGGAAATACAAACCTTGAAAGAGTTTTCAACATCCTGATATGTACCATAGATAGTTGATGTAAGATAACTACAGCAGCACTTCTTCCAAGTACCTTCTGAAGATCTGGGGCTCTAGAGTATAAAAAGAGAATTTGAGACTCTCTCACATCATCTGCTGAGTTCCTACTAGGATATTGGATCATGTGTTTTTGTCATTTTCAAACTATATAGATTGCCTTCTAGATCAGGACTAAAAGTTACTGTGAAACATATTTCGTTTGATTCTTTCTTTCCAGTGTGGTCGAGAGTTGGGGGAGACGTTATTAAATCTTTCTCGAGCGTGGGAATTAGCTGACACATCAACTTCCTATGCTTTGACACGCAAGTTTCCTATGTTGGAGAGCTCTTTAAGTGGCAATGCCAAATCAGGCAAGAGTTAACACGTAATTCCTACTCATTTCGATAAATATTTAGGAGTTTGTTATGTTTCATAATTCCACATCTTTCCCAATTTAGCATTTGGTAGACGGTTGGTTTCTGCTGGAAGAAGATTTAAGTCAATGGGACAGTATGGCCAAGGTGAACTACAAAAGGTACCTTAGATAGCCTGTATGATTGTGAAGTTTCCTTATTCATATGTTTCTCTGCCTTTAAAAAAAGTTGTTTTCGAACATCTGTAAGAATAACTAGGTTTGTATGCCTCTTTGTCATTGTTATTAAAAGGGCAGCTTTTTCTCCTTTTATATTTAACTTTTTAATCAGCCATTTATTTCTAAACCGTAACTATTCTTGGAATCCATGCAACTAATTATAGATAGCAGATGTGATGATTAAAACTGGGAACCTTCTTTCTGCAAGTTCAACACCTACAACGACATATGAACAACCAAAGGAAGAAACTAGAGTACTGAAGGTATGTGATAAGCCCACCTGTTGGGTGTTATCTCATGCAGCTTCATGAGGCAAGCTTACATTGTAATGTCATGCAGTTCGGAGATCTTCAGGTGGAAGTAACTCCGCAAAGAGCGAACATCGGGGCCATAATTGGAATCGTTTTTGGGTAAACATAGAATATCGCATTTCTAGATTCATTTAACAACATAGTAGAAAGATCTATTCCGACATCTGCAGAATTTGGAATGTAGGATTCTGTCATGGGAACTAGCACAGGGCATCCAAGGCATTCCGGAGAGCTCATTAGAATACGCGAATGATAATGCTTTGCTGCTGGCTAAGGTGCTTGAAAATCAATGACCTTATTCCTTGTTCTACTTATTTTTACTGCCAACTGAAACTTTAAAATCTTTTGGTGCAGTCTTTAAGGGGAACTTTACTTGCTCTTTGCTACTCCTCGGCATTGTTGTCTGCTTTCACTGCTCTCAGTCTCTTCGTACTTGCAACGCAACTTAAGACAAAGGAAAAATGACGTCCTCGGCATTATTGAGTATTGCTCTTAATGGCTTAAGGACTAGCCAGTTCTTATTCTGTTTCTGAGTCTAACTAAAAGGGATGATGTGAAGCATATTGGATAAATTGTGGGGTTCAAGAACTTGAGCATTGTATTTACATATATTCAGGCTGCATGATAAATGATATAGCTGAGAAACATGTTTATACATTTCATTTGTAAAGTACAATACATTCTTGTAAGTCTTCCATTGCTCTTTTTTTTCCTCCACAAATTCATATTTTTCTTGGGTTCTTTGAATCAGGCCTGCTTGTTTCTTCCAAATCTAATTAGTGTGAAGTCATAAAATAATTTCCTATTTGGCTTCAGTTATATACATGGTAACATGGGTTACAATAATATTTGGTTTGTTTGCATTAATATTGTTCTCACTTTCTTGACCATTAAGAATCCTGGTCCTATTATTGACCATGGTGAGTAGAGAGTAGTGGTGTTTCCTTTTCACTTTTCAGGCACTGCTCAACTATATTTGTAGAATGGAAGTTTGAAAACACAAAACCTCAATTTTCCAATGTTTTTTAGCCTTGAAAAAGTCAAGCTTATATACTGTCAACTTACCAAATCCATATGGGACTACATACAAGGGCAGAGGGAGGGGCTACACTAGGCTTAAAATGTAAAGTGGTGATTGGTGTTTCATTTAGTCATTTTAACTTGCAAAATGATTTTTTAAAACTCTAGAAATATAAAAAATGATAAGTATATTTCATTTTAATTGGAATAATACTTGAAACCCCAAAATATAATATTTTCAAGCCCCGACTAATGAAGAGATTCAATGGCTCATTATTGTTTTAATAAATTTTATCTTTTTCAAAGAAAACAGATATCAGAAGGTTCGTTAGTCTTACATATTTATTACTACTACTTGTTAATTATATGAATTTTTCCAAATTTTTTTTTTATTTGTCAAAATGGACTAATCGAACCCCTCCAATAAGTTAGTAATGGAAGCCATCCCAATCCGGCTCAAGTTGTGTAATGTTTTCAGTTTGATTGCAGCCTACCACCGTTGCTTACAGCTGTACTCACGACCCTTTTCTCTCTTCTATATTTTTGCGGGAAAAATATAATTAGTTTCCGAATAATGTTTGAGACCCCTAAAATACCCCCATTTAATGTGAAGTGTTGGATGTGAAGTGAGCCCTACAGGTGTGTTTTTAATCAATGGTTATTTTAATCCCATATAGATTTTGTGGGACTTTTGGGGTGATATTTTGGGGGTCTCTAACATATTTGGAGGACTTTTGGAGGTGATATTTCGGGGGTCTCTAGCATTGTCCTTAGTTTCCTCATGAAAAATAAAAATAAATATTAATCTAATTCCATTTATTACTCTCTATTTTTCCTTATTTTCCTCCAATAAAATGTACTAGATTGATGTTCAATAAGCATAAAGAATTCTCCTTTACTTTCAACTTTTCCCCAGATGATGCAAAGAAGAACAAGAAGAAGAAGCAGAATAGTTGTACTGTACTACTGTTATCAATAGTATTGCCATTACACTTTTTTTAAATAAATGAATAGTTAAATAGCTATACAGTTAAACGAAAATATATAGATAGAAAGAGAGAGAAAGGAGATTTCTTGTTTCCTCGTGATCCGTGCATAGTCTACGTGAAATCCCAGATTGCTTTGTTGTCTGTTTTGTTCCTTCAAGTGAACAAGTTTAATTCACATTCTTACCAAAAAAATTGTAGCTTTTGGTAAAGAGAGACAGAGGGAAAGAGATCTTAAATTTACAAGTTTCTGGTGTTTATCTGTTAATTCCTACACTCTCAAATGATGTATTTGTTTTCTGGGTGTTTCGTTTCATCAGGGTGTTTGGACAATTTGAACGGCTAGAAACCACTGATAGCTTGGTGAGGTCAGGTGAGTTTGCTTTCTGTTTTTCTTCTGTTCTGCTGTTTATGATTAGTTTGCTCCACTTGTTGTCCATTCATTATTGGTTGTTTGATGGCTTTTTTTGTTGGTTCAAACTAGCTGTTCTTGGTTGGGTATCTATATATATATATATCAATTGTTACCCACTTATTACTCAAGACTTCAAAACTGTAATGAGTTTTATAAGTTTTGAGTATAATTGATGGGTTGCAGATAGTTTTCTGTCTATTTTATGGAGAAGTAGATGAATAAGAGTTTGAAATATTAGAAGTTTCATTGCTTGGAAGTTAAAGGTTCAGTATAAACTTAGCCTGGATGTTTGATATTAATTTTTTTTTTCCAATCATACCAGAAGATGATATTAAACATAGAATTCCTATTTCCTGATTTCACTTTCCTTCCTGTCCACTTGTTCCTCTGTGCTAATTGACCTCAAGGTGGATTAAATAGAACGTCAAGCATATAAAAATAGGCATCCTTTGTCACATGGTTTTGGCAGGAATGTTCTTTTGACCATATTGCTATTTCTGTAAAGATGGTATCCAGAGAAGAAGAAATGTCAAAAACCTGAACCAAAAAGGACTAGCTAAAGTAACTCCTGTGAAAATTTTTGGTTGAGGAAGTTTTATTTACCCATCATTGGATATCCTATATAAATTGCTGTTGGTGTGTGAACCAAAATGGAAACTTTCTTGATATTAATTTATGATATCGTACATGAATTTCTGCCATACAATCAGAAGGCTCACAATTGTTGATGATTTTCAAAATGCTTGCAGCCTTTCTTTAGTTACTAGAGGGAATGAGAAAAAATGCCTATAGAACGAGTGTTTTCAAGCTTCCACTCCTAAACATTCTAATCATCTTCTTAACTTCTGTTTGCTAAAAAGCATTTGAAGGCTTGTAAGAAGTGAGGATGTCTTTCACATATTGGTGCTTCAAAAGCATAACAGAGATGTATCCTGTAAAGTGACTATCGCTTGTTTTCATGGACCTTGGAAATTTTGATGACAAGTTTAATTTGATGAAGTTTGAGGAATTTGTTCACGACCATGGACATCCAAGATGGATGAGCATGACGACCATGATGATGAATACAATGGCGTCAAATTTGATTAGAAATGAGTTGATTCAGTCTCACTTAGAAGTAGCTTTTGCATGGTGAGGGGCGACTATATGGTTGCTACTGACAAATAAAGGAAGCAATATTCCCATTTAGTGATGAGATTTGGGGTTCTGGAACTTGAAGGCGTAGCTCATGTGCTTTTCCATCTTACTTGTTAGACAGTTTTTATACTCCATGATCTGATGCATCTTAGCTTAAACTTCTACTAGAGTATGATAGCTTAAAACAATACCAATGTAACTCTTAAAAACTCTTTGAGTATGTAGTAAAGTATAATTTCCGTTGATAAAATAGGAGAAGCAGTTTTTAAAGCTATTCTGTTTTCAAAGTTTGAAATTGAAACTGGTAAGGTACTTTTTAATTCCATTAAACTTGGTGTATAAAGAGAAATTTTCATTTAATTTAATTGATGTATTAGATGACGTAAAAGTTAGATAAAGAATTGCCATTGAAGCATAGAGTGCAAAGTGATGATAGGATTTAAGCTGTAGAGGATTCAATTGGAGTTTACTGTTGTACTACAGAAATAATAAGATTACTGCTAAGGAATAATAAAAAATTTTAGAATCTTTTTGAACAATGTATTAATGTCATTATGATAGTAATTATATTGGTAGCTTCTTTTCCTTTTCTTCTTATTTTTCCCCTGTGAAACGGGGTTCATTTGGAGTTTATTCTCCTCCCACTGGGAAGAAATAAGAAGCTTAGTATAAACAATTTTGTTGATGCTTGGAGTGCAGGGCCTACTTCAAGTGACTGGGGTTTACCTGTTCTCTTGTTTCTCATTTCAAAAAGTAAAGGAATAGAAGCCAATGTTTCCTGTTTTTCAGACCGTATATAAATGGTATTGGCTATTTGTTCCTGGACTAATATGGCAGCTTTCATTTCCCCCCTTTTTTGGGTTGGAGTAGATTAGGCACTGCGTCTGAAATTTTTAAAAGGCCAAAACATGCTAAACAATCCTAACTTGCATAAAATGAATACAAGGAGCAAACAAAATGTACCCTTGAAGCTCAGGTAAACCTAGCTTATTCAGCCGCAAACACAAACTCCTTAGAGCCAGCATCAACAGAAGCGAACACCAAAGACTGACCACTAGTGCCTCGGTTTGCCAAAAAATAAGATTGACAGTCACCTTCTCGAAAGATTTGTGAACGTAAGCTGAATTGGTTTCTCCTCCTTTTCTTTTGCATAAGTATGCTTGTAAAAGTTTTAATTTGTCTCTACCTCCCATACCGAGCCAATAATTTGAATAAGATGTCCCCTTTTTACTGGTTCAAGTGCAGAAATGCCAGGAACATAAAAAAAAAAATTTTAAAAACTTCCTGAAATTGTTGAATCGAAAATAAAGTTTGATTGGCAAACTCAACAAAAGAAAATGGTTAGCACTTGATTTTGTTTGGGGAGCCGATTGAAACTTAATCGATTGAATCCTATTTAAGTTTCAATCATTTGCTTGCTTTGATTTTCAATTTCAGTGGAGAATGCTTTTAAGACTAGTGTGAATAATATTAGATTTATTTTTCTTGTATAAAGCAATATTATTAATTTTTTTAGCATATCAAAGAATGGTATCAATGCTTTTTGTCGGAGTTTTCTTCCAGATACCAGATTCTAAATGGAATATGAAAAAAATGATTGTTCCGTAATAGCTAAAACTAGGCAGCTTTGTTGTGCCAATGTTTCGTTTTGCCTTTTTTTTTGATGTACTAGTAGAAGGTAAAGGATTTAATGTTGTATAACATGTCAGTGACCTTTTGTATATCTTTTTCATTTAAGTTTAATGTCATTTAAGTTTTTCGCTGCCCAGAAAACTTTGAACGGAGAATCTAATTACTGCCCCATTATCAACTATTTTTGGTCAATGGTTAATATCACAGTTTGTCAATAAAATAAATTATTGCCCGGTTATGAATTGAATTGTTGCTGCTTGGAGCCTGACGATTGAAATGAATCAATTTATATATATAAAGCTAAGGATCCACAAGGCTTCTCCTCAATTCATGGTGCCACGTGGACGCCTTTACAAAAAAGCCTATATAGACAAAATAAAATTTAAAAATATATTAGAAAACTTTAAGACCCACAATCACACACATAAATGTATTGCAAAACTTTAATACCCACAACCACACTCATACACTTTAAGACCCACAACCACACTCATACAATTAATAGTATTCAAATAATTTAAAAATCATATTGAATTGTATGAGAATTAATGTTTCATAGGAGTGGTTTGATGTTGTTTTGGTTTCTCAAAGGCCATGTATTGCTAATTATGAGAGTCTTTTGATGTGACTCAATGAAATTCATTTGTAGTATTTAGTTTGAAAACATTTTGTGTGTTTTTAGCATTAATTACCATCATTTTGTGGGAATTTTTGTGTGTTTTTATCATTTTGTGTGTTTTTGATGTATTTTGTGTGTTTCTGTAATATTTAGTTGATGTATTGTGCATGTTTAGAGTTTCGCTAGGTTTAGTAGTCTGTTTGGATTGCAGCATACACAACATGAGAGGCTTTTCTCATGCTATATTGTTCTAATGTGTAAGTAAATTCAACCCATTTGGTATTGGAACATGTAAGTGGTGACAAGAAAGCATGGTAGAATTCAATGAGTTGTTGAAGGTCAAAGTGATTATAGGCATAAATCTACCAGTCATACATAACATTTCAAAAATATAAATTCAAAAATCTTATTCTAAAAATATTAAGAATTTTATTCCAAAAATATAATTTTAAAAATACTACTTATGCTACATTGTATTTCTCGATATTAAATGTCACTTTGTAAAGATTGTTGTACTAACCATACAATATTGTCTCATATAAACATGTCTTTGGTGACCTATAACACTTTGTAGATACTAGCGACGCAAATAAAAATTGATAAACTCTTAACATACTTATTCCTTATGCATCAAATTTCTTACACCTTATTAGAAAAAATTTTTCTTAACAAATTAAAAAACAGGTATTGTACATATTTTATCTCCATCTTACAATCATCTTTATTTTCTACAATTAAAGCTCTATTGCTCTTCATGTTAACAAAGTATCGAAAAAATTTCACACATATTTATTTTCCAATCAAAATATGTGCCGCGCGAAGCGCGGGCATGCAACTAGTTCCACAATATTAATGAAGCTCAAGTCAGTATTTGGGTTGTTAAGCCTGAAGAGTAGTATTTCCATTTTTAAAAAACCCAAAATAATCTATCCATGATCTTAAACCTTTTCCTGATTTTCTGTAAACAAAAATATATTTTGGGATGAGAATATGTTCTTATTTATGTTGCACCAATTCATACTCTTGTCGGTTAATTTGAAATGCAGGTTTCTCCATCTCTTGGTTGCTATAGTATTCTATCATATTGGCATTTTCTTGATTCTGGATTTAGCCCCTTACTGATGCATTGTAACCATTAGCATGAATACTTGATAATATATTGACTTTCAACATGTTTCAAATTAGCTTGTGTTGGAGGTTTTCTATGACTTAACAATCATGAACCCACCACTATGACAGGGTTCTTGATCTGATGGAGAGAGATTTATGACCAGAATGGATCCTCAGGCCTTTGTCAGATTGTCAATAGGGTCACTGGGGCTGAGGCTTTCAGGAACAGCGCTAAATACTTCAAAATCTAAACTTCATGCATTTTCTTCTCTGTGTTTGTGTGAGATGCGACTTCGAGGTTTTCCAGTGCAGAAAACATCGGTCCCTTTAATATCTTCACCTGAAGTCACCCCTGACAGTCACTGCATTGCCTCAAGCTTTTATCTTGAAGAAGCTGATCTGAAAGCATTGCTGACACGCGGTTGTTTCTATAACCCTCATGCCTCTCTTGAGATTGCTGTTTTTACAGGGAGAAAGAGGCCGCATTGTGGTGTTGGCGTCAAAAGGCAGCAGATTGGGACATTTGAACTAGAGGTGGGTCCAGAATGGGGTGAAGGAAAACCAGTTATTCTTTTCAATGGATGGATTGGCATTGGAAAAAACAAACAGGAGAGTGGAAAACCTGGAGCGGAGCTTCATCTGAGGGTGAAACTAGATCCTGACCCAAGATATCTCTTTCGGTTTGAAGATGTGACCACGTTGAGTCCTCAGATAGTTCAGCTTCGAGGTTCCGTCAAGCAGCCTATATTCAGTTGCAAATTTAGTCGAGACAGGTGATATGATTCATCTGGTTTCTTTTACAATTTAAACAACTTGAAGTGTTTTTTTTTTTGATAAGCACAACTTGAAGCTTTTGAATACAACTCTCATCTCGTGTTAGAACTTATTGATGCTTGAAATCTGTGTCACTTACTGTGCACTCCTCTGAAATTAACAGGAAAAATTGGTTCAAAATTGATAAGTAGAGAAATGTTTTAATTTTTTTTTCTAAGGCTAACAAATGATTACACAGGGATTTGACTTTCTCAATAAGTTTCCTGATTCATATGGTTTTGCCTGCATTTGTTTAAGGGGCTGATTGCCATTTGATTTTGAGCAGTTTTTCTGTGTCATGGTGCATGCACTTTGCACTGAAAGCAATGCTTAATAATGCTTCTGTGCTGTTAAAGAAAAACCATATGAAAATTTCTCTAATCCATGGAGGCATAAGAAAACATTTACATGTGATCTCTTCATTGTCAAAAATGAAACTGGTCTCCTGTTAGTTTGAAATTAGTTTTTTTTTTTTTCTTTTCCATTAGAACATTGTTAAAAATGGATATTTTGATAATTATGATGAATTTACAGGGTGCCCCAGGTGGACCCATTAAGCAATTACTGGTCATCCTTTGTTGACAGTTTGGACTTAGAGACAGAGAGAAGGGAAAGGAAGGGATGGAAGGTGAAGATACACGATCTCTCTGGCTCGGCAGTTGCAGCAGCCTTCATAACGACTCCCTTTGTGCCATCAACGGGTTGCGATTGGGTTGCCAAATCCAACCCAGGAGCTTGGTTGATTGTTCACCCTGATGCTTGCAGACCTGAAAGCTGGCAGCCATGGGGAAAGCTGGAGGCATGGCGTGAGCGTGGCATCAGAGACACCATCTGCTGCAGATTTCACCTCCTCTCTGAAGGCCAGGAGGTAGGAGATGTTCTTATGTCAGAGATATTCATCAGTGCTGAAAAGGGTGGCGACTTTTTCATAGATACTGACAAACAGATTCGAACCTCTGCACCACCAATACCAAGCCCACAAAGCAGTGGAGAATTTTCAGGATTGAGTGCTGTTGCAAGTGGTTTTGTCATGAGCTGTAGAGTGCAAGGGGAAGGCAAGAGCAGCAAACCCCTGGTTCAGCTCGCCATGCGACGTATAACATGTGTGGAGGATGCTGCCATCTTTATGGCTCTTGCAGCAGCCGTTGATCTTAGCATTGTGGCATGCAGACCTTTCCCTAGGAGAATCCGGAAAGTTTCTCGCCATTCCTTATGAAACGATAAGCACACAATGGTCATAAATTCTCATGAACAGAAGATGAACATTTATTTTTCCGTGATGTTATTATCTTGTCAAATCTGTACAGCATCTCAGGGTTTATGTCTTAAAAAATTGTTCAAATCAAACATGCTCTCAGTAGTTCAGTACTGCCTGCATGACATTGATGCATCATTGCCCTCTGCGGACTTGCCATCTCTGGTAGGGTGTAATCTAACTTGGGATTGCAACTCTTTTGAGGTGATTTTGATGACCTTTGGGGAAGCATTAACCAAAGACCTATCTTTCCTAGCCGATGGTCATATCCTTGGCACACAGCAGTCATGGGAGGGGGTTAAGGTGCTTCATATCATCGACTGTGGCACCAGTGTTTAGCCCTGC
This sequence comes from Tripterygium wilfordii, assembly GCF_013401445.1. NCBI lineage: Eukaryota > Viridiplantae > Streptophyta > Magnoliopsida > Celastrales > Celastraceae > Tripterygium > Tripterygium wilfordii. Next base: position 8,506,243 of record NC_052235.1, on the reverse strand, counting down.
ATCTGACTCTGTATTCAATTTCCATTATAGCCCACAACGCTTCTATGTAACAGATCAATGTATGAATTTTTTTTCCTTTTCATAACATATCATAAAATTTTCCCTTCGGATAATCTATATGAGCCTAAATTCAAGTTTGCGCAAAAATTATAAGTTCAACCAAACTCAGCGGTGGCCACGAGACTGACGAGAGTAGTTATCTTCCAAAGCTCAAAACTATTTTAGATGTACTTTCCATGTTAATTCTACTCTTCTATGGATAATTTTAAACCTGGATTGTCTGATAATGGTATCACAGGAGGCAATATTGTACATCATTTCACACACATTTTCAATTTCTAGTCATCAAATGAAAACATTCTTGGAAAAATGCAACAATTCTTTACGTACACAAGAGGGAACACCACTCACAATAAATATTTTGAGCACAAATACCACAAAAATCTGAAATCCATAACCCAAGTTCCCACTGATTGTCACCATGAAAACAGACTAGCAAATCCATCACCGTTCACGTCATGTTCCTTACATTGACCCTGTCATAAAAACTAGGACACTAATCTTCAGTAGTTTCGAACAGCTTTTCAACCTCCATTATAGTGCTTCGAGCATCCTCTATTTCAATGCCTTCTTTATGATCCAATTCTTCCAGCTCAGCCTAAAATACAGTCGACTTTTATTAAATGGCGCATACTATAACATCCCTTTGCAAAATTGATTCACGATTATTCAATAGCATTCATATACAAATTATTATACTGAAACCCAAGGAAGTAAGAGACAAATATGGCAAGCCAAATTCATGCAAAACCGTACAACACAAGAAAAAAATCACCAAAATTCTGGCTCTCCAGCAGGACCAGCACTCTAAAAGCTGAGTTGGTTAGCAAGTTATAAGAACAGCCAATTGAGCTACATCTACATTTAGTAATACATCAAGAAAGGTCCCTGTATCCGTCCCAAAAACTATATGCAACTTTTTTTCTGTAGTCCCAAGTCCGTAAAAATCAATGGCCCAGACTCTCATTTCACTCTTCTAGACTGCTATAGTGCTATTTATAATCAGAGACCCCATTCCCAGATCTCGCCATGAGAAAGGCAGCTGGATACCAATAACAGTTCAGGATGGGCATAAGCTTAGGAACAAAAATAGGTCTAGTTTCGGGATAAGAGGAACTAATCACGCTTCAAATCCACAAAGGACGAGCTGATATTGGTAAAGAAATTTTAGTTCACCCACACGGCTGCCTAGGTAATGTCCCATACTAACCTTTCGAACGTAAATAAATGAGTTCCAAAGGAAATGTAGTTTCACTGACAAACTAAAGAAAAAAACCTAAAAACAATAGCAGTAACCAAACTTCACTAAGGCCAGAATCCTGCCTAAGCATATACATGTGAATTACCCACTAATTAGCTATCCTGGCTTTATTGCATTACTTTTGATAAATACGGTATCTGCCTAGCGTCCACCAAGAGATACAATTCCATCCAACGTATATCAAGGGGACTATTGATATAAATCCCAGCAAGCAGCCCAAAGTACTTGGGGGTGTGATTCGATATCCAACATCATGGCTGATGAACCATCCTTTGTATTAAACTTAATGACACTTATATGTACCAAAGAAATTATTCTCCAAACAAACTCATAATCTAGCAGCCAAAGCAACTGGATAATTAGTCATGCAAGTCTGCTTATGCTAATGTATGAATTATGCAACTATCATTCTACTTTGGCAGGCTAATGCAGCGATACCCAGCAAAAAAAAAAAACCAATGATACAATGTTACATACCAAAGCTCCTTTCAGGTCTGCTAGCGAGGACTCTAGGCGCTTGTGACAGTCTGGAATCATCATTCTTGACTCAGCCAGAACATTTTCCTGTCCAAAGAGACGATGACAAGTGGAATTTCTTTTCTCAAAATGAAACAAACATGAAAAATCCAAGAGATTGGTGAGCATGATTCTCTATTAGAATGGCTAATGAAATAATTGAACAGATGTACAAACATCTCAAAGTCCTAAAAGCTACAACCAGCAATGAGCAAAAGAAAAATACAAACTCAGTATCTGCCCAATAATTAATCTTACAAAAGTTAACTACAAGTTTCCAAGACCCTCCATTAATTCTTTTCAGTGTCTCTCTGACACGTTAGTCTCTGGTAAAGTATATTTTTCTCACATTTACTGTCTCTTATTCTTTTCCCCTTTATCAATTCCAGGAAATTGTCCTCTTTCTCACAGCAACTCCCTTTTAGTAAAAGCATATGTGTAACCATAAATGCACCAAGAGGGACTCACCCTATGTACAAAAGATTATCTCCAGAAAGAAGAGTCAACAACATTCAACAAAGCTTTGGTTATTCACAAGAAGTTGACCAAAGGCCATAAGATCAATGTCATACAACAATCTACTCATACACAAGAGGAATTATCCAGCACCCCCAACCAATATCCATCTCTTTCTTTTTACTTCAGGAAAAAAAAATACTGAAGTAAAAAGAGAGAGATGACCTTTACTGCCCTGTTGTGAGGATCATGATTTATTAGTACACTAGCAAGTGCCCCACACAAATAGTTACATATTTTTCTTTTGAATGCAAAACGTTTCAAAAAATAAGGCTTCAAAAAGGGTGATCCAAACCATTGACCATGCAAGTAAAAAATAGAACATTTACAGCCTCAGCCCACAACAAAATATGATAAAGAGAATGAATCAACCCATCCTTGCCTATCCATTTCCACACCCCTACTCGACATGGCTTCTTTTCTATTCTTAAACGCCAAACCATACCATTCCCCTCCGTATATGGCAACAATATACCTTCAATCAATTTTGATTAAACATGAATCTCCGCAGCTACTTCCGAAAAGGTGCTTTATTGGCGGAGCTTAGAGACTTTATGCCTGAGGCATAAAGGTCCTTTGACCACATTTAAATATGTGAGACCTTCAAATAGTTCCTATTCAATGCTACCCCAAAAGAAATATTCGAAAATCCTCGATTTCTTTGCCTCTGAGAAGGGAATTGAAAAGAGAGACATATATTAAGTATGCTTGTCCAGAGTCTTCCATCTCTCCTTCCTTTTGCCGCTGCAATCATAAATTTTCTAAGATGTGATGCTCTAACTAGTGACTTCAAAGTTTTCTTCTGTAAGTTTGCCTCCCCGGAGACCTTTTGATATATCTTTAAAGATAACCTACACAAGATTCCAAAACCATAAAAGAAGACTCCAACCCTCCTAACCCCCACCCCCCCCCCCAAAAAAAAAAACAGACAACTCAAATTGATCTTCAAGGAAAAAGTTTCAAGTACCATAAAAATTGAAGATCAAAATCAATTTACATGTAAAAAATTAAAAGGGCGGTATTACCTGTTGCTTAAGGTCGTAAGGGTCAGCACCTTTTTCCTTCATTTCAGAGGTTTTGACAGCTTCTCTCTCGACTTCTTTTTCATAGGAATGAAGCTCCTTCACAATGCGTTTGCAAGTACTTGTCTTGATTTTCAAACTTCGAAGGGTCGCCATATTAACCTATCACCAGGGAAGAAAAAAGAACACAAATTTACACCCGATTTCGCATTTTACCAAGCTTGCAAATTGCAATAGCTTCGATTTCCCCTCTCAAGAAGTTAATACAATCATTTTGAAAATGCAGGCACTAATTCCTTAAATCAATCAACTAATCAAGACCCTGAACAATCAACTACGAAAACGGAAAATGCAAGAAAAATCAAATAAAACTAACGTTCTGGCAAAAATCAAGGACTATCACACTTTATTGCGGCAATCACATCGCAGCAGAGAATATCTGAGCGAAAGAGAATGAGAATGGATTCCAGAGGAAGGTTTCAGCGTGGGACAGCACAAGCGATCTTACCTGGTAAAACCACACAAAAGGATCGGTCCGATCGGACGAGAAAAGAGTCGCTCTGTTATGTGAGTGAGGCTGAGAGACGGAAGTGAAGGGGAGAGTGGGTTTGGGCCTTGGGGAATATTGCACCAAAAAGGTCGCGGTAAATGTGGAAACAGAAAAATTAAAGAACAAAACATTTAAGAATGCAGTGAGAACTGAGATCTAGCAACACAAGTAAACCTCCTAAAAGGCCAGAGGGAGGGAGTTGGCTGAGTAATAAGTTGTCGAGTATTAGGTTCAACTCCCATGTGGAACAAAATTCTTTGGAGTTATTCTGATCCCTTTCGAATGGAGGGATTTTCATACCGTGAGTCCTGCAGCTGCTGTCCGGACATGTGGAGCTTCTATCCGGACAGTTTTTGATCTGTGTCGTCCACAACCAAGGCAGAAGACTTCGTATCCAGACAGGCCTACCTCAGCCTACCTGCTGTCCGAACAGGTGCCGCGGGGCCACACAGAAGATCTGCTTTTGAGCAAATCCAAAAATTTCTTTTTCCAACTAACATTACTCAACCATTGAACCACCCAAAGTGTGTTTAGTACCCTTGCCCTCCCTCACAGAAGGAAAATAAAATAAGAGACACAAGAAGATTGAGCCTCTGATACATCACCATTTTATAATTTATACTAGCCTATATTTCTTACAAATAGTTCATATTCCCTAAAATAAGACTACTAAGTCAGACAACCATCAAAAGATAATGCTGTTTATATATGATTACAAAAGACACTAGTTATGACAATAATTTTTTTCAACAACAACAAAAGCATGTACAACAATCGACACCGGGACCCTAAATGGGACTTCATTGTGTCATGGCATAATTGGCATTGATCTCTTCACCGCCTCATGCTCCGCCTGCCTTGCGAGTAAAGACTACTCCGGAAACCTTTCCTTTTCTTTCGTTCTTCCTCCAAACAAGCAGACCTTCAAGGAAATGTTCAGCTACTTCATCCTAGTCCTTGTTGCTCGTTTAACAAATGCCTATTATGAGTGTTTTCTTTCCCATTTTCCTTCATGTCTTGCATCCCTTTCTTTCCGATCCATTACCTGCCTGGATCTACTCCCTCTAGACCCATGCCTTGGCGCAGACCCAAACCCACCAGGCTGTCCATCAAATGCCGAGACTGAGTCTGGATCCCCAACACTACCTGCATCACCCGAGTCCTTACTTCCATCCAAGTTTTCTTCATAACTGCTACCATATTCATCTGGACGTTCACGCGTCTGTAAAATTGTTGGTGGCTGGCCTGAAAAGTTCCGAGTCCCAGATAGAACAATAGTTGGCATTCCTACCATGGATGAACTGCTAGTAGAAATTTCAGGCTGCATGTTTCCACCAGTCGTTCTTGCACTCCCTCCACTTCCTGCTCTTGCATTCTCCCTTTCACGATACCTTTCCCGAGGGCGACTATCCAAAAAAAAAAACCATGATAGTAAGTAAGTCCATTAATACATAGAGAGCCGAATTAATATTCAACAGAAACCGAGTACTACAAGTTGCTTAAAGTGAATACAATAATATTAAATGCAACAATAAAAATATTTTCCAATGGCAGTTTCCAAATTATACAATTGTAGAAAGTACAGAAAATCTCGCATACCAGAATGACAAGGAACTTTACAATTCATTATCATAGATTTAAGAATGCATCCGTGAAACTCGAGACCTAGTTAATCTCCTAACTAGTTTGCCAAAATGCTTATGGTGATTGAATATCAACTGCCCGTTTACCACAGTTCACAATAAGGACAACCTCCATTAAATATTTATATACAAATTGTTTCATGCTCGGAAGATCATGCACATTAATCATATCAACATTATTAATATGAACATTAGAATTTATTCCAGATCAGAAACATTATGGTTGAACTGGATCGGTCTAATTAGGAGTTGAGGAAATCAACAGCTGAATAAGATTGCCAATGCAAGAAATCTGCTTCAGATTACCCTAATCGTCCAAGATATGGCAGGGTTGGATTATGCAAAAACACCTTTAAAATAAAAGCTTCAAATTTTGTTCGAGGTATTGGTGGAACTTATCACGCTGGGGCAAAATTACGGTTGGATGATCAGCAGGCTACAAATCATATCCAGACTCTAAGTTGATGAAATGCTACACATGAGAGAATAATGATCAAAATTACCAAAACATACCAAAAACAAAAACAAAGAACATGCAGTCGCACTCTTTTGAGTTTCACACTGAACTTGAGAATTTATGGTGTCTTTATTACGCATTTACACATCACTGATGATAAAGGATTTAATCATTTAAATAAAAAAAAGATCAGAATGAGCGCTCTCTCTCTTAACTCAGCAGTCTTCTAATGCATATTTATCATTTCTCATTGACAAAATTGTCCCAAAGAAACAGACCTCCAAGACCAGTGCAAACATTATTAAAGATAGTTTGGTAATTTCTTGAATGATGAAGAATACTTACCTACTATGTGTGGAGGAAGAAAAGTCACGTCGTGATGATCGGATTCCAGATTCAGCTTGCTCCAATTCACGCTGAAGTTCTCTCTAGAAAAAGAAAAAACCTTTAAGCATTTCAATCCAAAGAGAGTTAAAAAGGATATTACAGGAATAAATTTACACACATGTGACCCAATGGTAGAGTTGGTGGAACTTAGATATCACAAGTTCAATTCCTGAAAATAACCCATCAACATATTATGTGGTGATGAGGTCTGCTACATCCTGCATGTCCCTAACCCCGCTAAGTAGTTCACCTTTTACAGGCGAACATATGGTTCAGTGGTAGAGTTGTAGGTATGCAATCTAAAAGTCATAGGCTCAATTTCTGGAAATAGTCACTCCACATATTATATGGGGATAAGGTCCATCCACTGTGGAAGCCTTGTGCACGGGAGTTGTTTACCCTTTACAAGCTAACATGTGGCACAGTGATAGAGTTGTAGGGGTGCAACCTAGAGATCACATGTTCAATTCTTGGATTCAGCCTCTCCACATATTATGTGGAGGTAAGGTCTGCGTACATCCTGCCTGTTACCGACTCCATCCACTGCAGAAGCCTTGTGCACAATAGTTGATCACCTTTTTACAAGAATATTTTAGCTTAAAACACATAGCTGCAACAAGTAAACACAACTAAGATCCTAGTATAATTGCTCACATAATTGTAATTTGTACAAAGTGCCACCACGATGAAGATTTTCATCTATTTTAACCTCGATAAAAATTTACTCAGATCCTACTCTCAATGATAGCAGTCAAGCCTTAATATAGGTATCATATGCACATACAAGGTATAAGCCTCCCCAGAGGATACACTTGACTGTCACTATAGTCCTCACCACTATTAACAAACTATAATTCATGCTGTATGATGAGAAATATGATAATTATATATTCCACATAATTCACATGGTAGCAATAGTAATAATTACGGGAAAAAATTGAAATTTATGAATAAATTTAATCTCTTTATTGCAAAGGATAGGATACAGATACAGGATTACTTGAATTGGTAACTGAGATCTGACCTACACCACAGCTTATAATTTAGTTGGCAATAATACATCATTCAATTCTACAATATCCAAGAGTGGCAAAAGTGCAATTAAAATATGAGTTTTCTAATTACATTTTCATATACCATAAATCTACAGATTCAAGTATACTTCTAGGGTAGTACGATTTTATTCCCATATTTTTTTGCTGATCTGACTGGTAAAAGTTTTTACTTCAAAAAAAGAAAATCACTTTAAATTACACAAGAGTTCAAGCATAATATGTAGCGCATGCCTAAAAACAGGGAATAGTACAAAAATGTATATTGTGTGACGACAAGGACCACAAGGTTAACAGTGAGTGTTTGTGGTGCATATTAAGAACATCTCATGCAACTCAACTTAACCTTTACATATAAATAAATACATTCAGATAAACACAGGGCTTCATTGTATGTTGGATAAATCATCACATGGGGTAAGGTGGGAAATTTTGCTTCCAAATCGACATAAAATATATTGACAATGTCATCTGGGTCTACCTGATTTTTGTCATCTTAACCACATTTGCAGATTAGATACTAAAAGATTTCGAAGTTTTAAAAGTATGATACAGCAAGTTTTACAAAATTCTTGCCTGTGTTTGCCTCTCCTTCTCCATATCAAGATTGTGACGCAGCTCCCTGGTTTTGGCACGCTCAATTTCCAGCAACCGTTGTCTCTCAATCTCCTTTTCCACTTCTGCTGCCCTCTCCCTGACACATTTTAAGGTAAGAAGTTAGCACAGTTCTATGATTTCCTGTTTTTACAATTATGAATTTATGATCATAATCCACATATTACAACCTATCAAGTTCTTGCTGAAGTTCTGCTTCTCGTAAAACTGCTTCCTCTAAATATTTGTGACGGGCACGTCTCATGAGAAGTTTTTTTTGCCTTCGGGATACTATATCTTCTCGAAGTTTGGCCTTATCTCTGACAGAAAGGAATATCATTTAATAATATTAATAAAAACGTCAGAAACACCCAAGATGGAGAACATGCATAAAGAGACAGAAATATTATCAGAAGAAGTACTCTACAAGACTAAATGGCAACCATCGACAAAAGGCAATACAAAAATGAATATGAAAAAGATCAAACTGTATATCAAGTTGCAGGAAATTCGGTTTGGCTTTTAATTTTCATGAAAAAATATCATTATGTCAAAAGATCTCTGATACCACTAAGTTAGCTTGGCACCATTTTTTTCCACTTGTCAATGAGTTCAATCTATCGCAAAATCACAGCCGAAAGTAAAAAAGAATACATACAAGGATTGAATGCGGTCCTTGATTTGTTGAAGACTGCCATCCCCTACAGAAGCTGGACAATGCAAAATTGAACAGAAAACTTAATCAGTGCGAAAATAGGTGAAAAAGGAAGATGCAGCATTACTGGTGTAAATTTCTCACACGTGAAAACGAAGAATTATGACTGTGCCTATAGACCAAGAAAAGAGAAGCACCCTGATTCTCTTTTGTGGAATCTTTCGATGATTCTTGAAATGCAGATTCTTTCTGAATAAGGTCCAGTTCTATTTCAGCCTCCTCTAGTTCCTACAACATATTGCAATTAAACAATTCCATGTAGTTAACAGAACCAAACAAAAGATCACCATAACATGTTATCAGTTATCACCCTTACCGTGGCCTCTTGGTCGATTTTCTCTGAGAAAATATCACAGTATGAGTCAACAGAACTAAGACCCGCGAGGACCTGTTTCAAAATAAATTAATAAATAACTCCTCAGTAAATGTGATCAGGCACTAAGGAAACTTACGATAAATGATAATGCATGCAAGACTAAATATTTAGAGTATAAGAAACCATCATCTAAGGTAACCAAACCAGAAAGAATTCCCCTCAGCCATAGAACAAGTATATGTCCTCTACATTTTACAACTGCCAAAAGGATATTTTTAACTTCCAGTGTTCGATTTCCACATTAAATTTGATGAACAGAACAATGTGACACAGTAAACCGCTGTTATTAAGAAGTTCATCATCATCATCCCCTTTGTTCCAAATAGTTTGGAGTCAACTAGGGGAACCCATGAGACTTGAGAGAATCCAAAGGTAACAAGGTTGACTTACGATCATCTTCAAGGCTAGCAGAGTAACCTATACTACTTTGCTTGAGTTTATTTTCCCACTCGTACATAGTTAAACAACTCATTATTAACTTATAATCAACCCTACAAGTTCAAGCGAGATGCTTAAAAAGCTACTCAAACTCACATACAAAGTGCAGGCAAATATAGCTCGAATGCTGGGGACATGGCCTTCTGAAGACAGCCCAATAATAGTCGTCTTTGTCAGAACTAATTTTCTAAGATTGCTCAACACATAGCATGACACGCATGCACAAAGATACATGTTGGCATGCTCATGTGTGTTATAGATGCTACTTTGCAATTTCATTCTCGCTTGTTAACGACTTTTTCCAAGGAAACACTAGTAGAAAAGAGGACCAAGTACCAGAAATGGATTGTTAAACTAACAAGCCAAATTTAATCCACTGGAAAAAAATAAAGGGATGAAGTTCTAACAATTTGTAGAAGTAAAGCACCCCAAAGATTAGCAATCTAAAGAACATACAAAATACTCATCCACAAAAAGGTATGAGGACTGGAACACTATAGATACTCAATTTTGCATGGCACAAAATTTTCCCAAAATGGGGATGCCTAACTAGTAGCAGCATCTTTGAATAGCTATAAGTCTAAAAGTCGAGAACAAATGCGGCCTCAGATTGACTGACTGGCATTGTCATGCCACTCCAGAATATTTTTTTTAAAATGACAATCTTAGAATAAACGACAATTTTTTTATAGCTTGCTTCATTCTTTGTATTAGACTGTAATACATATGCAAACGCATAGATATGAATACTTCTTAAGGTGCCTGATAATAAGATTAAAACTTAAAAGGTATAATATGTTGACGAAGTACTACAATCAACAGGACTGAAGTAAATGTCCTTTTAGCGCACACATATCTTCCCCCCTTATCCATGCAGCATCAGTGTGCCAACAAGCTGAGAAAAGCCAAGTATCTATCTGTTAAAGGCTCGCTTATGGGGAAAAAAATGTTAAAGTAAAGGTCCAGCTTGACTCAAGCCTTAGGTTTCCTGCTCAGCTCAGCTTGTTTGTTACTTAGAGCCAAAATTACATTTTATACATCCCTACATACTTGTTATCCCAAGAGGCAGCATAAATGCATAATGAATACGATCAATATTATATTCTCATACATGGATATTGGATCCTGGGCTTGGAGATAAAATGTCAAAACGAACACCTTCAGGTCTATAAGAACAACAAAATATACCACAACATCACAAGTAGAAGTCCACAGCCTGACTGCATAAAATATCTTACCTGAAGAATCGATTCACGAGTGCTTCCAAAATCTGGATCAGGTTGTTGTGTAGGATTTGAAGTGAGCACTTCCCTAAGAACCTGATGCTCAAAGCATGATTGCTAAAGACAATTAAACTGTAATGCATCAAAGAGAATACATCCGAGAAGAATAGTGCTCTAAATACATTCAGCCCTTTCATGAATTTGATAATGCTAGAAAGGTTGCATGAACTATTTATATGTTATGCTACTGCAAGGAAATTTACATATAATGTCTACCAAGCACATACCTCCTTGTCTTCGTCCCTTTCATTTCTTAACCTACACAAGACTTCACACATCTTTTTCTCCAGATTCCCATGCCTGGCTTCTGAGAAAATGAAAGAGAATATTTTAGTTAAGAATACATCCAACTGAAATGCTCTTAAGTTTCTTGATTTTATAGAACTTAATTCATAAAAACAAAATAACAATGGAAAATACCAGTTTTTGAAATTCCTATGGTCTCGATATTTCTCCAGACATTTTGAGGTATCAAATAGATGTCTTCAGAAGAAGAGTGCAGGCAGGCACCAGCAATAAGTGCTAGTGAAAGCCGCAGTAATGGGCCTTCACATGTTGGATGTGCAAGTTTCCCTAAGCCATGAAAAACAGTATCCGCAGCGACAAGAAATGATTGCAAATGGTGCCGCTGAGCATATGGAATATAATCCACAAGAAGTGACATAGCACGAACTCTCAAAGTCAATGAAGTATCAGATGATGCCAGTAAAGCCACCCGATCCCATGTACCCGAAACCAGATGGGATAAAACTGGCTCAGGAACTGAAAGAATTGTGCCTGGAAAAATTAACTTATTGTGAATTTCAGAAGACACTACTACAGTTTCTGCGTTCACATCTTGGCCAACCAGTTTACCCAAGTGCTTTAGAGCTATAAGCCGTTGCTCGGGCTCCCGATGACCCAGCAATGCACAAAACAGATCAACAAGAGGATCCTCACTTTGATGATGGTTATGTATGCCTCTTGCAAATAACAATGACAACCATCTATCCGGCTGCAAACGCCAAGCAATTTTTGGTGCACCACATGAAAACCTTTTTATTGCTGAACAGATCGTATTTGTGACACTATCCAAGTGAAAACAATGTGGTAGTCCAAGTAAACAATCAACCATCACAGATGCAACTTCCCAACAACGGTTTTCTTGGAGTGCTGTAATGATTCCAGCAAGTCCCTCTTGGCTAAACCTCCAATGGACGGGGAACTGAGCACCGTCATTCTCTTCTACATTTTGAACTTTCTTTGCAACCAAAGTTAAGCATCTAGAGTACATAAAACACTGCGCTGATGTAATGGTCAACTTCTTGGCCAGTTGATGATGAAAATTCCAGCAGAGTTCAATAGCTGGGAAAAGCTTATTGATGAGGCTCTCCAAGTCTTCACAGAAGTCTTCTATTTGCTCAGAAGATAAATAACAATTCCTTTGATTAATGACGTCTAAAACATTATTTTCTTCCTTCTCTGAATCAAAAGAGTTTTGGCATATATCATCAAGAAACCAAGAATGGGATCCCGAGTTTTGGTCATCAAGTGAACCTGTGCTCACATCAGAAGAATGGGGGAGCTGAAGTGGTATAACACATAAAACTCTTAAAGTATGAGTCAACAAAGTTTTGCAACTCTCCATAACTTTCTGAAATGCACAAAGGTAGTCATGGAAAGAAGTGGTTGGCTCAAAAGCAGTAAAATCAACCCATAAAGTTACAGATTGCAACATTTCTCTTCTGCGCTGAAAGGAGAAATCAGGAAAAATACAAGCCAGGACGAAAATCGCCAGTGCTCTATTGCAACCTTTTTCCTCAGAATTATCTTGATTCTCCCTTTTTCCTTTCACGTTGATAAAAAGTTCATCGAAGCACAAGGACTCAAAGCTAAGACATAAATCATCATCTGATGTGTTTTCTTCATTAGATGCCTTATGCAACGAATATGATACAATTGGCTTCAGCAACCGCATCACAAGATCAAGAAATGATACATCACAATAGGAGGCCTTACAGAGGGATACCAAAATTTGCACCACTCTAGGGATTTCAGGCACCATTGCCTCCATGTGCTCAATAATAATGGCATCAAGTATGTACAGGATTATCGCTTTGGCATTCTTTGCAACATGACCTTTCAAATTATCAGGACAATTTCGATAGAAATTTTGTTTATTTTGAAAAATATCCCATGAACACAAGTCAGAAAACCAACACAAAATATCAGGCACAACACTGGGAGAGAGAGACTTCAGCTGCAACCCAACAGCCTCCAAAATGATTTCCCCAAAGGCTTCAAACTGAATTTTCATATTTGGAAAAAACTTACTAAGAGCAGGATATATCACACGAAAAGATTGTTCTCCACGTTCTTGATCAGCATTCTCATAACCTTGACCAATTGAAGAATCATGTTTCCCTCTGGATTGCTCAGACTTCCCATTTTCATAGGTTTTTCTGACCGCATTATCTACCATTGCAAGCTCATCAGCAAATATATATAGTAAATATGTCAACTGTGACAAGTCTGAAGCAAGGAAAAGCCTCTCTTTGATGTACTGTTTTGCATTACGAGATATAGCCATCCAGCCAATAAATCTAACTAAAGGGGAAGGAGAACTAGAAAATGTAGATATTCTCTGCATCCAGGTGGATGGAGAAATTAAATTGTGATAACGAACTCCATTATTGACAGTGACAATGCCTAATCCTTCATCACCCCCACTCGACACAATTACCAATCTTTGAAGTAGCACCCAGCGTTGCCGTATCCTGCAACTTTTTTCTGGGTCCAACTGCACATTTCCATCCTTGATTTGATTAAATAGGGATGTTAGCATCTCATTTAGATGCTCAGTAGATGCTATTATGATATCAATAACTTCTTCAGAAGCACAGTAAAGTTGAGTGGCCGAGTGCAAAAAAAACACCAGACAATGCAAAAGAATTTCATGCATCAAATGCTGCTTCCTTTTCAACCTCTCAATGAGAAATTTGCACAATAAACCTTGATTTCTCCGGAGCAGTGTGATTGCATCTGCAGATTGAAGATCAACAGCAGATAACTGTACCACTTGGTCATTGACTTCCTCAGTATAGTATGAAGAAAATTCCACATCAGACATGTTTTTCTGATACTTCAGGTCTAATTCAGCAGCTTCAACCAGTAATTGAAGAACAAACTTGTCCCTTTTCCTTTCAAGAAGAGCTATTGTTTCCAAGTCACATTTATTTCTTTTGGAAACTTTGGTCTGCTGAGAGATTTCAGGAGCTTTAACCCCGCTGACATTCAATAGGTCTGTGACCTTTGAACTGGCCTTGGAAGACATCATAAAAGTAGGATTAACATAGCATTCCGCTGCCAATAACAAAGCATCTATAGCAGCATCATGAGCTTCAGCAGCAATCTCATGGTTAGAGTGCAAATCTAAAGCCAAACGCTGAAATTCAGTAGCCCTGATCTCACAATCTCGAAAATTGACAAGTTGAAAAAAATCTGCTTGCAAGCTGGGGTAATCAGTAGCAAAAACTTCCTCTAAGACTAGGCCATTCTGGATTATCTTAGAAAATTTTTTCTCCACCACCTGTTTCTGTTCCCAGTAGACATCTTTCTGCTTGGAAATGAAGTTATGTTCAGTAGGGCTGCTAGAAACATTTCGCAGTACTATGTTACGCAGTTCAGGAGGGGCAAAGAAAAGACTAACGTCTTCATACATTTCAGTCTTGACAGCTGAATCAGTGACATCAATTTTTCCATCAGATTCATCTAGGCTATTTGATTTTGATGAAGCTCCATCATAGCGAAGACCAGAAGTGAGAGAAGAAACGGCTGAAGCTTCATGCTCAAGATCTTTCACATCAGGAGACCTGCAAAGGTCTATGTCTGGCGGCAACTGCATGTGAGGTTCCAAAATTGAGAGAATAACACTGCAAAAAAAGTTGCATAAATTGATTATAAATTTATAATGCTGTAACCGAAGAATAGACTGGCCACTGTGCAGGAAACAAGAGATGGTTTCTAATTTCAAGGATGGCGGCCGTGAAATTATGTATTACGCTGGCATATGAATTAGCTTAATTATTCTTACTAGTCATATGAGCATTTACAAGATATTTTGTAAACTTAGGAGTTAGGACATATAACACCAAAAGTAGATTAAAATTTTAATTAACAATTTTTTAAAATTTTGTTACATCCATAATTCTCTCAATATCTTCCAAGAGCCCAGAGAAAAAAAAGGAAAATGATAGGATAATTTCTTCAACAAAATCTACCCATCGCATTTTAAAAATAAAGGAGCCTGGTGTCAGCATGATACCTAGGAGCAACTGATCCACGTCTCCATTCAGATTCCAAGGAAGGAAGAATTGCTGGCTTTTGTACTGCTGTACGGATGACATTAAGGGCAATCACACAATTATGTTCCTGCTTTTCCATGAAAGTAAAAGATACATCTCCAAACGCTATTTTGCTTTTTAATGCATAGATAGCAGGATCAAGGAAGGGCTCTAGCATCTCCAAGAGAAAGAGAACTTTATGCTTAACTTCCTGAAACAAGCAACAAATAAGTCACCCCTGCCATTTTATAACAGATGAGGAACAATATCATAATTGTATAATTTCAATTTAAATATCCACTTAATTAAGAAATATTTTAATCATCAACCAAACGGGAAACAACTCTAACTACAAGAACTACCAAAGAAATGTATTTGATGTCATCTGACAGAAATTCAACCAGTTTATATTGCCAAAGACTAATTTTAGACACACATAGATACAAGCTTCAGACCACACGCAGAGACATGAGTAAGTAAGTACAGACACATGCAGAAACATAGCAGTGTACCTTATACTTCCCAAGTATTTCATCCATATGCCCACAAAGAGCCAGTACAACATATTTGAGGGCCGCACGAGCACGTGCTGGGGAATGCTGGGCACTCTGATAGATGTCAAGAAAAAATTGCTTTAAACAGATACCATACACATGGGGAAAAAAAAGTGAGAGAGAATGGAAGTTATCTGCAACAAGTTATCCAACAAATGAAAAATAATAAAATAGCCATAACATATCTTGCCAGAAAAACACAATAAAAAAAGGAAAAAACTTTGCGTTAAGATGGCTAGGAATCTAGGATAAGATATGAAATGAAACCAGCTACATGGAATAGTGGTAGTGATTATTTAAGTAAGGCAGGGAGATTAACAATTAAAAAAGCAATCTTTGAAACCTGCCATTTATTTCATGTCTATGTTTCATTTAGCCACTGCCATTCCTAACAATCTTGAAGCAACAATAGATTTCCTTGAGGAGACAGACAGTTGCAGGAAGTATCATGTGTCAGGCCTGTTATTACTTCTGTACTACTAATATTGATCATTCCTGCTAGACTTCCCGTGATAATAATATAAGCCAGTTACGTTCTTGTGAATTCCACCGCTTATATGTGAGTTGATTCATAATTCATTTGGTCATGGCAAAGGCAAAATGCCATACATATAAAGTATTGTCATTGTCCAGCCCCATAGGGATTACTAGCAATCTACAAGCCCAATTTCCAGATATATATTTCTTGGCGAAGTACAAGGGAGAAAAGGTGGAGAAAAACATGCCAATTCCACACATGACAGCCTAGAATATCAATTAACAAGAGAAGTAAGAGACTGGGTGAGTTGGAGAAGTTCAATCCTTTTCCTTCTTTTAAAAATATCTACAAGTACGAGAACACACCTATTATGAACACAAAGAAAGACCTAAAGTCGAAAGTGAAACTTATGCAGTCGAAGAAGCCCATCTTAATACATAAAAAAACTAATTTCCTCAATTCCTCGTCATTTTTTTACTGTCTCGAAGGAACTAAATGGCCTTTGAGTAAGTTGAAACCCTACTTGAACTTGTAAGTGATCATTACCTTCTTCCCTTCTTGTTGGTTTAGTGAACATTGTAACGTTAATGAAAATCATCTTTTCAATGTAATTGAGTAACTTTCTGCTAAATAAGCTTGTCGGTTGTATTCCAGGGTATCCCTTTGTAACTTTTCAACAAATTTCTTCTTTAACAGTTAAAGAAAATTATACGAAAATAAATCCCAGAGATAGTTAGCAAAATGAGAGTGGTCATATGAAGCCTTAACACGGCTGTACTGCCAAATAACTTCAAGATCACATGTCTTGACAATTTGCAGTCGGTTAAGTGAGGAGACAAGAGAACTAACACAGACCATGCTAAAACTCTTTCGCAAAATGATACAAAATAACATATGGTACAGCTTCCACAGCAACAAGTTAGGGACACCAATGAACTCTCGTGCCCATACTTTATCATTGTAAGATATTGTCCACTTTCCCAAGTCTATGCCCAACCCGTCACAAGGCCTTCCAAGACCTTTCAAGGCTCACAGCTTTAAAAAGCATTTTACTAATTCAAGGAACACGTGAGCTTATAAACTATCCATCATATATGTTAGAATATATATAAATAATGTGAAAAACCCCAACCCAACAAGTTAACTTATTGGGTTGAATGGCAGAGTAACTAATCTTAACATGGTACCGAAGTAGGAGGTCTTGGGTTCAAACCTTGCACATGTTGAGCCGTCGGAGTTCGCTAGCCCACACGTGAGGGAGAGTGTTAGAATATATATAAGTGATGTGAAAAACCTCAACCCAACAAGTAAACGTATTGGGTTGAATGACAAGTAACTCAACAATCTCCCTCTCACTTGTGTGTCGGGGTCAAACCCACCAAGTGGAACCATGAGTCAAAGTGAGTCAAACATGTACAATCCACATTTCTCTCTCTGATACCACTGTTAGGAAACGTCAATGTACTCCCATGCCTATACTTGACTAACATTGTAAGATATTGATCGCTTTCCCAAGTTTAAGTTCAAGCCCAACCCATTACAAGGCTTATAAGGTCTTTCAGGACCTTACATGGCTCACGGCTTTAAAATGAGACTTACTAAGTCAAGGAATACATGAGCTTATAAAATGTCCATCATATCTTTATTTTAGCGATGTGAGACTTTATCTCAACAGCAACAACTTTCATCTTTTCAAGGATGCAAAAAATATAAGATAGAATTCTATTTGAATACCATGTGTTAAGTTAAGTTCGAATCAACTAGGACAAATAAAATAGATAAAATGAGGTTAATCTACATAGGTTGTTGGCATGTTGGCAAATAAAAATGAATTCTCATCTTTATTTCCTTTTATGTCTGTTGAGTGCTTAGTCCAACCACATCAAGTGTCGAACATCCTCTATATAGATATTGTTCTGTTAAAAAAATACGTATATGGTATACCAGTTCATACGCAACAAGTACAACTTCACAACACAATTACTCTTTCCTTCCCTTCCTTCCAACAAATAGAGATACAATACAATTATCATGATACAATATAAATAGATATACATACCTGAATTGTGCCCAAAAGTTCCTCTAGAAGCTCAATAGTTAGATCAATCTGCATGACAATCGGCCATAGAATTGAGAATCAAGGAAGTTAACCATAGACAAAACAAGATTCAAAGACCAAAGGCAGACATTTTACAGCAGAATTAGACCATAACAACTGGTAATGATAAGACTTTGTACCAACCTTTGCAATCACTTGAGCGGTCCAAGGAGAGAGCACACCAGAACACAGATCGATCAAAACACATGCAGCTTTAGCCTGAAGAAGTCGAGGTTAAGGCAGTTTCCTTCCATTTAAGCATCAGTATTCATGGTTACAGAGCCCAAATGATATTAAAAGTGCTTTCAATAGTGGAAAGTATAGTAGAAGGATATAAACTCAGGAAAAAAAAAAACTTAAGAGCACCTATTTGTCTCTCCCTCCAGTGGATAGGGATGACGAGGAAGAGAAAGAGACTCACCAAAAAATGAAAATCCCTTTACAGATCAAGACAAGTACAAAGTGAGAATGGCCTTTATTGTTTATTTATTCAAGCAACAACTGTAATTATTTATACATGGCTAAGAGGGTCATGGTAAAATAGGGTTTAGCACTTATAGGACTATAGCAGGGCAATTGATTTGAATCAAATCCTCGTCTTTATAGAAATTTTCTTCTCCTCTGTTCTCCTCCAGCACTTGTACATTGCCCTATAGCTCATAGTTTATGAGCCAGATCAGCTGGAAATTGCAGTTTTTATTAGACCTTAGTTACTTGGTATTGATCTCAGTACCTTTGAAATCTACCACAGTTGCAATAGTTTATGTTATGTCATATCCCACGAATACATCACACCATAAAAGCAAAATGTATATGACTATATGCTACTAAGATAATTAAAAATAACTGAGAGTAGCAATACAAACATGGGATGGCGAATATGACGACAAATAGCCAGCACAGGCGTGAAGAAGAGGACGGTACAATGATGAAGATGAAGTGGCTACAATCTGCAACATTAGGGGAAATAAAATCACATATGGCCAAAAGAAAGTAGAAGAAAAAACTTCATGTTAACAAAATATGTAACCTGGGAAAGGGCTTGATGTACAAAAGGTTGCTTCCATTGAGAGAAGCTATCATCGACCTGATACCCAAGGCTGTTCACAGATGGACGAAGAGCTACAAAAGATCACAGAGCACACCCAATATATAAAAAAAAAAAAAATTAAAGCAACGACGACAAATTAAGGTTCTCATATTTTTCTAACAAAAATAACAGTTTTCTTGCTACAAAAGCAGTAGTCAACAAAACTTCTAAGTTATTCTAGTATTTATAGAACAATATTATACAGAGAAACAAAATGCCCTATTAATCAGATAAATTCAAGAAACAATCTTACACCCTTCAGCATTATTATATACACAAACACACACACACATACACATATTATCTGAAAGAATTTCAAGGAACCCTAAATCTCTAACAACTAATGACAAGCTTGAGTTAGACCAACCCTAAAAATGTATTCCAAGTAACACCTGCCTGACAGCAATGTTTTTGCACTGACCTGGCAGCAATGCTTGTACAAGTGGTAATGCGGACCAAAAGTCAGAAGCACTCTCCGCCAATTTACAGCAAAGCAGAGGCTGCAAGACATACAAATCTTGAAAGTAAAATGACAGATACAAATAACAGAAAAAAGAAATACAAACTGAAGAAATACAAAGTCAATACCCAAAGAGTATATATTTTGGTTAACGTAATCAACCTGTGACGCACAAGCATAAAGAATATGCAAAATCCCTTCTTCTACTGCCGCAATATCCAAAACACTAAGAATACTAGAGTCCCAGTGTTCGTCGAGCATCCGGAAATCCTCTCCAAACAAGCTTGAGTAATCGTATAAATGAACAGGGTGAGATACTTCAATTTTTGATGCCTCATCCAACACCGGTATAACTTCACTAGTTTCTTGTACCGTAATAGGATCTACAAGCCTATGCAGCACACAACAAGCCTGAAACAAAGAGCATAATTTTTTTAGCTATAACTTAGCGCCTAAATCTTGACATCTCGGAGAGAGATACTTTACCATTCTGCAAACAGTTCCTAGATCAGACTCCTTATATGCCTTTCTCAGCAGCACAAAAATTACATCTGGGCGGAATACCGCAGAACTAGATGTGGATGAGACAAAATGTGGTGCACTACGTGATCTCCTAGGCTACAAATACAGAAAGCAGGCAGTGAGTAAAGTAACAAGTTAATTGCCATTCAAAGCACATCTTCATTAATAGTCAGGAGAAAAACAGGGAAGAGAGTGAGAAAGCTTAAATTATGCTGATATATGGCCATAAAAATTGCTGCGAATTAAGAGAAACGATGAATATCCTCACAATCAAGATGAACAATATGTTTGTCCCACATGTGGGTCACTTGCTTTTTGCGCCTCTATATTTCAATTCATAAGGATAAATAATAACTTTCTTTTACCTTTTGCACCAGTTTAAACATTATTGAAACACAAAAGTCACACAATAAGGTCAGATATTATACTAACTGTGTTGAGCAAAATCAAAAGGAACCATTTTCGTTAACAGACTGGTATCATTTTCAAGAAAAAAGAAAAGTATCATTTTCCTTAACAGACTAGTAATTGCTTCTCTAGGGAAGGCAACAAATTGAAGTTTCAGTTGAATTATCACGATCAACATGCATTTGAGAAAAGGGCCTTTTTCGTATTTGGAACTTCATTTATATTCCAACTTTGTTATTGCTTTTTTTCTGGGAGCTTCGGGGAAGTGGGTTAACTAGCAATTGCAACTTAAAGTGCAAAGGATGTACCTCAAAGTTAGAGGAAACAGTTAATGATGCTGATGTTTGACTGTTTTTATTAACTTCAAATTCACTAATATTGCTGGATGACCTTGCAGCTTCCCTGTAGCATCATTAAAATATTTTGGTTATCACGATAAAATCAAAATAGCTACATAGCCTATAAATGTGAAGGGAAAAAAACATAACAGACAAATATGGACTTGAATGAACTTCAATAGTAGGCAACTGAGGAAGTACAAATTTATGGCTCCTATGACAAATGCTTAAAGTACACAAGTCAAAAGCATGGCGAATGAAAGGAACCAATCAACGGTTCACAATTTATTTGGAACGATTGCTTACTGTAAAATAACCCACAACACAATTGCTTCTCCCAATAGATTGTCAAAAGCATTGTGAATGGAAGGTTCCAATTAAGGGAACATCTGACTAGCTAGAAAGCCCAAGTGAAAGATAACTTTCACTGCAGAACCTAAACCAGAAATTTTGATTATCAGCTCCTTCTTAGGGTCCCAGCCATCACCTCAAGATAAGTAGTTCACACAAGAGTGTCTCGCTTTGAGCATATTCAAACAAGTAGAAGAGCTGGAACATGCATATAAAATTATAAATTGCTCATGGGGGAAACAAACCTTTCATTCACAACATGCAGTATTGGGTAACATGGGCCCACAAGCAAGGCAAGAAAACGTAATTTATGCTCAGCAGCATCTGGGAAGCAGTGAAGGTCGGCCTGCACAGTGACAAGACAAAATGCCCGTCAACCAATAATGGCAAATGGAAGAGGCCCATAATCAAACCTAAAACAGTTGGAACATTTAAAATAAGCATGAAGCCAAGAAACAGTTTTCTTGCAGTTATAAGCCTTTGAGCTTCTGTACTTTCCTTTTTACACCATTAAAGGATAATGTCAGTCTTTGAGTACCTATGACATATTATGCTAATCTAATGTCTCTTACTACCATGCTTTCTTTCCTTCACAATCCTTCCTGTTTAAAAAAATTTACCTCCCCTTCTTTTTCTTGGTCCTTGCTACATGTTTCATTATCTATTTCACCAAGCAATACAAATCTGTCTATGTATTTCCCTGAGAAATCACAGCTTCCTTACCGTACTACTTGTGTAATTTTCATTTTATTTTCAGTTAGCATAAGCTGTTTTACTAAATTTTTAAATTTTCATAAATATACATAGGTATGCAAACTTGAAATGAATTTTTCACAATGTACATATGTTGCTGTGGTGCCTTAGATTAGCATAGAACTTAGTTTTTCTCTTTTTTTATATTTATACATCGGATTCGTTTCCTATTTGGATACTTTTTATACTACGATAATCTGACTAAAAATTTTAACAGGTTTATATATATAAAAAGAAAATATCAATTTACTTACTTTTGTGGCACCAAAAGGTACTGAATCCAGCCATGGTAACAAATATAATAAGGAAAAGGAAACTTAAATGACACAAGTGTACCTCAAGTTGTGGAAGGAAGACAAGCAGCCGATTTGTGATGTCTTGAAGCAACTACAAACTATTGAGCATCAGACGGCAAGGAAACACAAATGATAGAAGTTGGCAACACAGAAAAGCATCATAGACAGGATAGTTAATGTGAACCACCTGAAGATGTATATCGTCAGCATCTTGCTTGTGTGATATAATGTGTGGCAACAAATGATTAACAACTGGTTGAAATTCTGGTTCCAGACCAGTTACTGAAATCCCAATGAGCTGCAAAGAAGATGAAATTATGGAAGAAACTATTACGCTAAGTCGCTAACACAATAATTGCCCGAAAAGGGTTCTTCAGGGGCTTGAAATTAGTCGTTAAAGAACATGCTTGATGCAAGATATCGTTTAAAATATGTAACCATAATTCTAAAGAAAGAAAACATTATAGGGGAAATAGCCAAGCAAATTTTCAAGGCTGAATATTAATTCAGTTGAAATTTAATAGATGCAAAACAAGAAAATGGAGAGGGAAAAAAAAAAAGAAAAAACCTCACATACTTGAATGAAAAAAATTGAGACATAATATAGCAAAAAGTAAACACCAATCCTCATATACCTGAATGAAAAAAATTGCTATGGGATTTCCCCGCAAGCAAGATATTCTCACATAGCGGCATGGAGTGTAATTCATGGGGTATATCATATCACGACGAGGTGCTTCGCAGCGCGGGCGGACTTTCACAAAAGTTTCTGGCTGGCAATGGGAAAAATTGAGGAAGAAAAAGAAAGAAATAAGCTTTTAAAAAAATAAAAAGGAACGCCAACATCACTGTAGCTATAACAAATAACTTATATATAAAATGCAACAGACTTTATGAGAGGTACTCTCTAGGTAGTACCCTTCACCCAAATAGGCAATAACATTATTAACACCGAAGAACAGTAAATCTTAAATCATTTAGTTGAATCTTTTAAATGTGTTAAACAAAGCATCAGAGATCGATGAAACTTCAATCAGTACAGCACCATAAATTTCCTGAAAAGTAAAGTTTTACCATTGGTAGTAAAATGATTAGTCCAACATGAGCTATCTGACGCACCAAGCCTAGGGACTCCCTATAAGCTGGGGAAAGTGAAGCTCATGGAAAGCCCGTGACAATTTAACATCTGAAAGGCCATCTTGGCACTGAATATGACACCAATGAATAAGGATCATGTCAAATAAAACTTGAAAGTTATTTTGTTAGATAGACTCAAGGATATATAAGTTATTCTACGATCGATCTGGGTGGCCACAACCTAATGTTAAAAATACCACTTGTAGTGGTTATCCGAGCATAAGAGGAGGTAGCTTTTAAAGGAGGAAATTCCAAGAATATTTCTACAGGGAATCTCTAACGAAGAAGAGAAGCAATAGCTGCTTAAATAGGATTTCATAAACAGAGGAAAAAAAAAAAGGACTTGCAGCATTGAACACCGAATCATTACTTAATTTTTAGTTAAGTTTTTTTTTGTGATGAAAAAAGTATATTGAAGAATAACAAAGGGGCACAACCCATGTACAATCATTTATAAGGGAAGGTGTTCTTTTATTTGATGTATCAACCAGCCCATGAAACAAGCAATCCTCTTGCTGATAGAAGGTGCAACTATGGTCCCTATCTTGTTAGGGGGTTAGGGAAACACTTAAAACTTCGCTTCTTTCATTAAATCTTCGTAATTCTATCCTTTCTTCAAAACAAAGAACTCATCCTGAAATTCGAATCACACCTATCTATGGATTCATCACACCTAAACTCCCTGATGCTCTTCTCCCCCAACAAGTACCACCACAGTTATTAATTTAGGCTTGGGAAACTGGTTACATATAGGTAACATTGGTGCCCCCATGATTTTTGCCACTTCCATGGTGGTTTGGTTAAAAATAGTGATGAGGCCAATAACAGTGGTGTGTGGTGGCTCAGCAGCTTGGCTTATTTGTGGTGGCGCAAACTCTACTTTGGTGGAGTTTGCTGGACTCTTGGTTCGTGAAAAGAAGAATATGAGAATTGTGTCATCCATTTTTTCTGATTAAGGAAGAGTAAGAGCAGACAGTTACACGTGATTGAGAGATTGTTGGTTATATATTAATTGAAATCTCATACCCATATAATAGTAAAGAATGCAAGAAAGATTAGTACACAACCCATTGCCTGTTTTCCAAAAAAATGGAGCGAAATGTTATCATTGCACAAACACCGCTAGAACAGGAGGATCAGAAAATATCCATCTCCCCAACTTTCTTCATAATAAGTGCTATTATTGCCAAATTGGAATGCATACATATCAAGACCTATAGGTCCTGTACCCAATACACAGTTAAACTATCAAGAATGTGCCCCCCAAAAAGAATAACTTTAATAAATGGTTCTATAAGCTAACATTGTAACTTAAGCTCACTACGTAGTTTGACATCAACAATGTACCCAATAAATAAAGAAAATAACTACAATAACTGGTTCAAAAAGCTAACCTTGTAGCGTAATCCAACCGAAATTTCCCATTCTAGAACCGACTTATTGTAGATTCGTAGGTGCGATAGTAGGCAAGGTTCCTACAAACAAGCATAAAAATCTATCAACTCTCATTGCATATACTCAATAACGAAAATTTTAAAAAAGAATGGCACTAATCATACAAAAACATAAAGCTTGAATATCATGCTCATAAATTTTAAGGGAAAAAAAAAAACTAAAATCTGCTAATCACACTAGGACGCATTATATTTAACAGAGAAGTAGAATGAATAAAATTACGTCGAGCTCAAGAAGGATCCATTCTTTGGTGTTGGTGGCGGTGGACCAGTGAGTACGGAGGTCAGAGTCGAGGACATTCGAGGCCTTCTGCGTTGCCGTTTCGCGCGACATCCCCTTAACCTTGAATCCTAGGGGTTTCACTCTTGGCTCCAATTCTACCTCCATCTCTCCCCACACTCTGTTTTCTACTTCCCTGCAATTGCCGTCGTGAGGGCTCAAACTGCGAAGAGCGAGAGGTCTACGGTTAAACAACCGTAACTAGCTGAAGCGACAGACAGAGAGAGCTTCAGTTTGATGGTTTTAAGACTGCCGACTTTCCTGAAGAGAAGAAGCACCTGGTGTTCGTTATTGGGCTAATGATACGGCGTGCATTGTTGGGCTAATGATATGGTATGGTGCGAGGATAGGGTTGGGCCTTATCTTTATTCCAATAACAAGACATGGGCCTGGCCCATACAATGAACGGACTAACGAAGTATATCGGCCCAATCTTGTATATGTCCTGGCCTCTTGATGAAGGTCCTTATACTTCCGACAAGACTTTAGATAAATTCGACGTAGTCCACAAGCCCAACAACAATATGATATTGTCCGCTTTGACCCAAAGCCCTCACGGATTTTCTCCTCCATGCCCAATGTCCTCATTTAAGCCCAGAAAATGGATCTTATTATGTTATGCTGTGGACACTCCTTATCTACTAGCTACTCATTCCTTTTTTTACCAATGTGGGATCTCATCACCTCTATGAGGCGCTCTCAGCTGAATCAGTTTGAGTCGGTTCCCCCTCTATTCAAGCTTTACTCACCTCTAATTGTAATCTCGTTTGATTAATGAAATTTCTTCTTTTAAAAAAAAGAATTACTAAATTATTCCAAGTTTTAGGGGTATAAATTTATACATAGTTTCTATGTATAAGACCTCATAATGGATAATATTATACTTCCTTAAAATTGGATCAAATACCGTAGGGTATTATTAACATATAATTTTACATTATCTCATGCATTATCCAAACAGACCCAATAATCTAGCTAGATTGTTGGAGGTGCCCTTTATGGGTAACAAAAAATTTTATTTTTATTTTTAAAAATCATAAATAATTAAATATGTAGTATTTTTCATAACAAACCCAACAATATATTTTTTGTTCGAAACAAAAATCAAATTCATCGTGATCAAAATACTGAATATTTTGAGTTTATATCTGACGGTCTAGAATTGTCATCTCATTTTAATGTTAAATTTGATTTTTGTTTCGAACAAAAAAATATATCGTTGGGTTCGTTACGATGAACACTACATAGTTATGATTTTTAAAAGTAAAAATAAAATTTTATTGCCCAAAAAGGGCATTACAGCGGGGCAACCACTTGTCTAACACTATGTATAGAAAGAAGAGAGGCAATTTGTATTTATGACATAATAAAATTTAAATAGTTTAGCACATCATTTTGTTGAGGCTTGAGACTTGAGATGATAAAAAAGATGGCAAACAAGAGAACATAGGTATATCTTTGCGGTAATACTATGCATCCCTAACAAATCAATTTAGCCATAGTCAGTCATAACATGTAATTAGACAACGTAATAATGAAATTCAATTTAATTAGATAATGTAATACTGTTATGACTGATTATAGGCGAAAATGTTAGGGATATAAGTCATTTTCGATATTTTTTAATGAAATATTTTATCATAGTAAAAATTGCAATTTTATTATATATTGCACTCAAAACCAATAATTTGTTTTTTAGATTTCTTTAATCATAAAAGTCCCAAATAATCATTCAATCATCAAGTTAGATTTTGTTACAAACCAATATAATAAAGATATTTTCCCTTATTTGTTTTACTATATAAATATGAGGCAATAGACACCTCCAACAATCTAGCTTTCCCAACAAATCTCTCTCACTCTCAATCCTTCCCTTTTGGCACCTCCCCCCCCCCCCCCCCCCCCCCCGCCCCGGTCTCTCTCTCTCTCTCTCTTTGATCTTCTCAAAAATTTTATTTTCCTAGAAAGTGAAGGAAAATAAAAATTGCAATGGTGGGACAGTCAAGAAAATGGATGATACTTATAGCCACAACATGGATACAAGCATTCACGGGGACAAACTTTGATTTCTCATCATACTCATCAACCTTAAAATCTGTTCTTGGGATTTCACAACTTCAATTGAACTATCTCTCTGTTGCTTCTGATATGGGGAAGGCATTTGGGTGGTGTTCAGGTGTGTCTCTCAGCTACTTCCCTTTA
The DNA here is from genome assembly GCF_013401445.1 of Tripterygium wilfordii. NCBI lineage: Eukaryota > Viridiplantae > Streptophyta > Magnoliopsida > Celastrales > Celastraceae > Tripterygium > Tripterygium wilfordii. Next base: position 8,478,630 of record NC_052235.1, on the reverse strand, counting down.
TGGTCTGTTATGTTCATGGCTGCCTTCATGGGTCTCTTTGGTTATGGCCTTCAATGGCTGGTCATTCAGAATATCATCTCATTGCCTTATATCCTGGTTAGTCCTCCTCCTCCTCCCAATCTCTTCAAATTTAGTTTTTGATCAAATTTCTTAATTTTCTTTGTGAATTTTAATTTATTACAATATTTATTTCAGTATTTTATTCACTTTGTCCCTATTCTATCGGAAAGCCAGTGAACTTTTTTTATGAAAATTAGTGAAACTCAATGTGACAAAACAAAACAAACACAACCACAAAAAAAAAATTAAGTAACTTTTTTTGTAACCAATAACAATACCATACAAGTTTATTTTTTGGATATCCGATATGGGTCTAAATTCGGGCCGTCAGACCCTCGCCCACATAAGTTTTCCACCTTGATGACAGTGTAAGTTAAGCCAAGGTCCTGTGCGTAGCCACAAGGATGTTCTCAGTAGGAATCGAACTCATGATAGGATCTTGAGTCCATACAGTTTGACCCCAGAGAGATTCACCAATTAAACTATCACCCAAGTGATTAGTTGTTCTTATGAAAATTAGTGAACCTCAATCTGACAAAACAAAACAAACACAACCACAACCACAAAAGTTATTGAATCTAGGTCATTTGCTTATTATCTATGTCTGTGTAGAAATGGTAAGTAGAAGAAACACAACTACAAGTCAATGAATTGACCATGTTTTTGTGATCCTTGTTTCATACGGGGGTTGTCACATGATATACATACACCTTGCATATATACACATATGTGCATGATTGGAATGGAAATTACACCAGTCTAATCTATTTACATATATTTAATTTCAAGTGGTTGATAGCATAGTTGATGAATTTCTCAGGGTCCAAATCATATGGACTCGGGAGATCCTAAGTTCAATTATCACTAGGAGCAATACATTTGTGGTTCCCCCTCTATTCAAGCTTTACTCACCTCTAATTGTAATCTCGTTTGATTAATGAAATTTCTTCTTTTAAAAAAAGAATTACAAAATTATACCAAGTTCTAGGGGTATAAATTTATACATAGTTTCTATGTACAAGACCTCATAATGGATAATATTATACTTCCTTAAAATTGGATGAAATACCGTAGGGTATTATTAAGGGTTAATTATATTTTTCATCACCGAAAGATATGGATCGTTCACTTTTAGCACCTAAAGATTGTTTGTTACAATGTCATCAACCATTTTTTCAAAATGAAACAAAACAATCACTCAGGCAGATTTTGTACAATGCCAGTCAAATGTCCTGTTGATGTGGCACTAAGTCAACCAATTTTGGTCCAAAATGCTTATGTGGTTCCAAATCAATGCTTTTTAAAAAAAAAAAAAAAAAACTTCTATTAAATTTGACACAATAATATTTTAGGGGAAAAAAACTTTCATCTACTATCACAAGAGGTTCATCTTCAGCATCAATGTTGTACAAACTCCATCCATCTCTATCTATGTTTTCCACTTCCTCATCCTCTTCATTCTCCAACAATTATCTTTTTTCCAGATCCAGATTTACAAGGGTTCCATTCCTCTCATATACCCTAAATCAGCATCTGCCTTCTCTAGATCCATATATTCCGCCTCCAAACAATCATCCCGTTGCCATTATTTGGGTTGTGAAAGAAGGTGAGAGAGATAGAAGGAGAGTGAGGAAGGAGAGAAAAAGGAATAGCTTTTTTATTTGAAAATAAGAAAAATAGTATATATTGCCACATAGGTATATTTTGATTATTTATTGTTGATTTAATGCCACATATGCATTGGCCTTGCTCGGCACTGTAGTAATTATGTTCGAGTGATTGTTTTGTCTCATTTTGAAAAAATGAATGATTACTTTGTAACAAAAAAATCTTTGGGTGCAAAAAATGAAGGACTCCTATCTTTCGGTGATGAAAAGTATAATTAACTCTATTATTAACGTATAATTTTACATTATCTCATGCATTATCCAAACAGACCCAATGTGCTGGAGACCTCTGACAATCTAGCTAGATTGTTGGAGGTGCCCTTTATGGGTAACAAAAAATTTTATTTTTATTTTTAAAAATCATAAATAATTAAATATGTAGTATTTTTCATAATAAACCCAACAATATATTTTTTGTTCGAAATAAAAATCAAATTCGTCATGATCAAAACACCGAATATTTTGAGTTTATATTTGACGGTCTAGAATTGTCATCTCATTTTCATGTTGAATTTGATTTTTGTTTCGAACAAAAAATATATCATTGAGTTCGTTACGATAAACACTACACATTTATGCTTTTTAAAAATAAAAATAAAATTTTTACTGCCCAAAAAAGGCATTATAGCGGGGCAACCACTCGTCTAAGCAGTGTCGCAGTACCAAACGATGCAGCGGCACCAGCGGATCTACTGCCATCCTGTAAACTCCGGATTCCGAAGCTTATGGGATGGCGTTTGTGTCTTTATTTTTTTTCAATTTTTTGTGGTTCCCACAGTGATGATTACAAATTTATTACTTTTTAAATAATGGTTGGGCCCACATTTGTTTGACTTAACATTTCTTTATTAATTTTATTTAAAAAAATATTTACATTATATTTTTACTTAACAATTTGTTTATTAAAAATTTTTATTAATATTTACAACATTATGTTTTATTATTTTATATCTTTTACTAATTAACATTTTAAATTTTGATATAAAAAAATTTCTAATATACTTAAATTATTTTTAATTTTCATAAATTTTTAATAATTTTATTATTAAATTTAATTTATTAAATTTAATTTATTATTTTTAATAATAAATTATATTTATTAAATTAAATTTAATAATAAAATTATTAAAAATTTATGAAAAATTATTATTAAAAATAATTTATATCATTATTCCCACTTGTATCATATTCTAATATTTAATTAATAAAAAATATGCTTAAAATTAATTTAAATAAGAATTATATTTATTAGATTAAATTTAATATAAAAATAAAAATATATAATATTATTAAATTTTATTTCAACAGTTTTTTCGCTAGCGTCAGTTTTTACTTCACCAAACACCCCACAACATCTTTCACAGCTTTAAGCTCAGTTTTTTTTTCACAGTTTTTCCGTTAGCATTAAAAATCAAACTTTCCGCTCTACCAAATGGACTCTATGTATAGAAAGAAATATAGAAAGAAAAAAAGGCAATTTGTATTTATGACATAATAAAATTTAAATAGTTTAGCACATCATTTTGTTGAGGTTGAGACTTAAGATGATAAAAAAGATGGTTAATTATACTTTTAGTCACCGAAAGATAAGCATCGTTCATTTTTAGCACTGAAATATTTTTTGTTACAAAGTCGTCACCCATTGTTCCAACATGAGACTTTTTAGGTACTCGGTCAGATTTGTTACAATAACGGGCAGGGTCAATGCTGAAGTGGCATCTGGTCAATGATTGTAAAATTGAATGTGCTTATGTGGCAATTTAACATGGTTTTGAAAAAAGAATAATAAAAATGACATGTAATTTAAAAAATTTAAAAAAAACTTAGAGTTTCTCTTACCTCTCCCCCTCTCTATTACCTCTCCCTCTGCTACACTAAGTTCACCATGGACATGCCGATAGCCGGTGACGCCTTCAGATACCTCCCGAACGACTTCAACGAAATTGATTATCCAACACAATCCCATTAACATTCATACCCCTCAAACTGTAACCATAAACTGATTTACCAAGCCATTGGTGGAGGCTAGTGATGCAACAAGCTCAGATCTGGACTACAGGGACCTCGTGAGAAAGGCGTGGCTTTGGTGGAGGCGAGGCTGAACCTGGATATTTGGCTCCCACAAAATGATTTACCAAACCAACCTCCCCCGCAGGATGGCCATGGTATCTGTGTAGGATATGAAGAGAAGCAGACCAGACAATACACACCCAAATAGTACAACAAAAGGTACACATTAATAGGGAAATAATCTCTCTCTCATAGTCCAGATTTGTACAAATTAACAGGGAAATAATCGGTTGAAGAAGAAGAGTGCGATGGTGGTATTCTTAGAGCTATGGTGAGAGAGATTCAGGCAAAAGGGCAATGGAGCTGACAAATAGGGAGGGGTATGTTGGGGATTTTGGAGACTTATGTGGCAATATGTAGGGATTTATTTTTATTTTTTTTCCACATGAGCATATCTTGACCAATGACCTTTAACTAAATGTCACGTCAATGAAACGCCTGACCGAACTTAATGCCACGTCAGCGAAATTCTGCCCGAGTACTTTAAAAGTTTCATTTTGAAACAATGGGTGACGATTTTGTAACAAAAAATCTTTCCGTGTTAAAAATGCACGACGTCTATCTTTCGGTGACTAAAAGTATAATTAACCCTAAAAAAGATGGCAAACATGAGAATATAGGTATATTTTTTTGGTAGCACTATGTATCCCTAACAAATTAATTTAGCCATAATCACTCATAACATGTAATTAGATAACGTAATAACGAAAGTCAATGTAATTAGACAATGTAATAACAAAAGTCAATGTAATTAGATAACGTAATAATGAAATTCAATTTAATTAGATAATGTGATACTGTTATGGCTGGTTATGGACGAAAAAATTAGGGATATAAGTTATTTTCGATATTTTTTAATGAAATATTTTATCATAGTAAAAATTGCAATTTTATTATAATATTGCACTCAAAACCAATAATTTGTTTTTTGGATTTCTTTAATCATAAAAATCCCAAATAATCATTAAATCATCAAGTGAGATTTTGTTACAAACCAATATAATAAAGATATTTTCCCTTATTTGTTTTACTATATAAATATGAGGCAATAGACACCTCCAACAATCTAGCTTTCCCAACAAATCTCTCTCACTCTCAATCCTTCCTTTTTGGCACCCCCCCCCCCGGTCTCTCTCTCTCTCTCTTTGATCTTCTCAAAAATTTTATTTTCCTAGAAAGTGAAGGAAAATAAAAATTGCAATGGTGGGACAGTCAAGAAAATGGATGATACTTATAGCCACAACATGGATACAAGCATTCACGGGGACAAACTTTGATTTCTCATCATACTCATCAACCTTAAAATCTGTTCTTGGGATTTCACAACTTCAATTGAACTATCTCTCTGTTGCTTCTGATATGGGGAAGGCATTTGGGTGGTGTTCAGGTGTGTCTCTCAGCTACTTCCCTTTATGGTCTGTTATGTTCATGGCTGCCTTCATGGGTCTCTTTGGTTATGGCCTTCAATGGCTGGTCATTCAGAATATCATCTCATTGCCTTATATCCTGGTTAGTCCTCCTCCTCCTCCCAATCTCTTCAAATTTAGTTTTTGATCAAATTTCTTAATTTTCTTTGTGAATTTTAATTTATTACAATATTTATTTCCGTATTTTATTCACTTTGTCCCTATTCTATCGGAAAGCCAGTGAGCTTTTTCTGAAAATTAGTGAACCTCAATGTGACAAAACAAACACAACCACCAAAAAACAAATTGAATAACTTTTTTTTTTGATAACTGAGGATACATACAAGTTTATTTTTTGGAGATTCGATATGGGTCTAAACTCTGGTCATTAAACCCGCACCCATAGAAGTTTCTCACCTTGACGACAGTGTAAGTTAAGCCAAGGTCCTGTGCGTAGCCACAAGGGTGCTCCCGGTAGGAATCGAACTCATGATAGGATCTTGAGTCCATATAGTTTGACCTCAAAGAGATTTACCAATTAAACTATCACCCAAGTGATTAGTTGTTCTTATGAAAATTAGTGAACCTCAATGTGACAAAACAAAACAAACACAACCACAAAAAAAATCACTTCTTTTGATAACCGAGAATGACACCATATAAGTTTATTTTTTGAATATTCGATATGAGTCTAAATTTGGGCCGTTAGGCTTGCGCCCACAGAAGTTGCCCACCTTGACGACAATGTAAGTTAAGCCAAGGTCCTGTGCGTAGCCACAAGGGCGCTCTCAGTAGGAATCGAACTCATGATAGGATCTTGAGTTTATACAGTTTGACCCCAGAGAGATTCACCAATTAAACTATCACCCAAGTGATTAGTTGTTCTTATGAAAATTAGTGAACCTCAATCTGACAACACAAAACAAACACAACCACAACCACAACCACAAAAGTTATTCAATCTAGGTCATTTTGCTTATTATCTTTGTCTGTGTAGAAATGGTAAGTAGAAGAAACACAACTACAAGTCAATGAATTGACCATGTTTTTGTGATCCTTGTTTCATAGGGGGGTTGTCACATGATATACATACACCTTGCATACACATATGTGCATGATTGGAATGAAAATTACACCAGTATTCTATTTACATATATTTAATTTGAAAATGGTTGATAGTTTAGTTGGTGAATTTCTCTAAGTCCAAACCATATGAACTCGGAATATCCTGATTTCAATTCTGACTAAGAGCAATATTCTTGTGACTACGCCATGAGTTTTGACCCAACTTACTAAAAGACAAACTTGTATAGCATCCTTCTCGACAAAAAAAATCTTAATCTTAACTCCCAAGTATTCTTGATTTTCCTTAGAACTAATCTCTGCTGAATATTAGTAGTCACATCATCTCAGAATTGCCACATCATCTCAGAATTGTCGTTACAACTACCAGTAATTAATCCGATAGTGAACCAAGCGACAAACGCTACTCATAAAGAATAGCACAACCACCACTAATTTAACATCTTAGATTCTTACTATGCACTTTGATTAGCAATCAAGAAGAAAAAATTACCCAGTTGAAAAGAAAATTGGACAAGGAAAACATAGAATATTTTCAATGGTTTTAATTTTCTTTTTTATTTTTTACAAAATTTGACAGGTAAGTAATACTACTATAAATTTTTATTCTTTTGTTTTTTTGTGTGTGATGTTGTTGGTTTTCACATTGAAATGGCTGAGTTTTCTCAGGTATTTCTTCTGTGCTTGATGGCTGGGTGCAGCATCTGTTGGTTCAACACTGTATGCTACGTTTTATGCATCAGAAACTTCCCCGCCAACCGAGCACTTTCATTGTCTCTCACCATTAGTTTCAATGGCGTTAGTGCAGCGCTCTATACTCTTATCGCCAATGCGATAAACCCTAGTAGTAAAACCCTCTATCTCTTCCTAAATGCACTCGTACCTCTCTTGACATCCGGCGTGGCACTAGTCCCAATCCTTCGTCAACCGCCCTCCGAGCAGTTGATCCCAGTTGATCATGTCATTGGCCGCGACTCATTCACCTTTCTTGTCCTCTACATTTTAGCTGTTATTACTGGCCTTTACCTTGTCCTGCTGAATTCACTATCTTCTGCTGCATCAATCGCGCGTATACTCCTTGCTGGGGCTATCATTCTATTAGTACTCCCCCTGTGCTTGCCAGGAATTGTATATGCAAGGGAATGGGCTCGTCGCAACATCGAGTTGGTATTCCCTTTTGATCACTTGAACTTTAGTTTGGTTGAAGATGATGAGCTTGAGCTTTTCAAAGAACTCGTTGGCGATGAGAATAGCAGCAGCTCAAATGGCAACTCCTATGGAGTAATAGACAAAGAAGGGTGTTTCAATAATATGTTTCAGAAGGAGAGGTTAACAATGCTTGGTGAAGAGCATTCTGCTAAAATGTTGGTGCAGAGGTGGGATTTTTGGCTATATTACATTGCATACTTGTGTGGGGGGACAATAGGGATATCTTATAGTAACAATCTAGGGCAAATTGCACAATCACTTGGACATTATTCGAAGCTCGATTCCTTCGTCACACTCTACTCATCGTGCTCATTTTTTGGTCGGTTGCTTGCCGCTGCGCCAGACTTCCTGCGTAAGTATGTATTTACAGTAAACCAGAACAAATTTGAACAAATTTTAGCTGAAAACTTATAAACACCATTGATACTTAACAAAAAGAACTAAGCTCACAGTTTTACCAATGCAGCAAGGTCTACTTTGCAAGGACTGGGTGGCTTGCAGTTGCACTTGTACCAACACCAATAGCCTTCTTTTTGCTTGCTGCATCAGGAAGCGAGGCAGCGCTGCGAGCAAGTACAGCGCTGATCGGGCTAAGCTCCGGGTATGTTTTCTCAGCTGCTGTCTCGATCACATCGGAGTTATTTGGTCCGAACAGCATTAGTGTCAACCACAACATCCTAATCACCAACATCCCAATCGGATCGCTCCTCTACGGCCTTCTTGCAGCCATAGTGTATGATTCACATGCAGAAAGCAGCAGCCTGCAGCAGAACTGGTTAGGGGAAGCAATGATATGCATGGGCAGGAAATGCTATTTACAGACATTTATATGGTGGGGATGCATTTCCCTGCTAGGCCTAGTTTCGAGTTTCGCGCTTTTCTCAAGAACAAAGCCAGCATATGACCGCTTTGAGAGAAACAGAAATAGGATCTGATTTCTCTTTTGTAACAGACAATGTTTTCCCCAGATGTATTAAGACTGCAGAACATTTTGGAGAAACAGTTGAAAGAAATGTAGGCATTAAGACCAAGAATACAAGTTCATAATATTAGATTTAGCTTAAGCGATATTGTAAATCAAACTAGCGCTGCTATCCCATAGTTCTTGCGCATGTTTTTGGTAATCAGCTGTGCTGTCTATAAAAAGCAGGACACTACGGGAGAATTAAAAAAAGAAAAATATAATTTTCTCTTTTTTATTATTATTATTTTATTTTAAGTAAAAATTAAATTGTGTTATCTATGTAAATTGGGTGCTTGGGGGCGGCTGTAGTAAAAGCTACAGCGGCCCCCGCTTTAGCACATTTGAGGTAGTTAAAAAAATTTATTTATTTTTTAAAAATTATACAAGTGTAGTATTCAGTCTAACGAATCAACGATATATTTTTTGTTTGAAACAAAAATCAAATTCATCGCGATCGAAACATCGAATGTTTTGAGTTTATATTCAACGGTTTAGAATTGTTATGTCATTTTTATGTTGGATTTGATTTTTGTTTTGGACAAATAATATATCGTTGGATTCATATAAACGATCAAAATATAAATATAATTTTTTTGAAATTAAAAAAAATCACTCGAAACTGTAATGTAATTACAGCATGAGCTGCTGTAGAAAAACTACAGCAGCCCCCTCTTACCCATGTAAATTGCTTCTTTTTTTTAAAAAAAAGGGTCATGGACTGTATTATATTCATTTATTCAAAAGTAAGAGAATTTCAGACGACACTGTATTACACCGGGCTGCATAGACTGAACAAAAAAAAAAACATCGAACAAACAACACCATTGTTCTAGATCAAGGATCTTGATTTCTCCTTCAACAATAGAGGTAGATGATATCCATTAGATTTGAGAGTCTCATCACTATAAACCAAATATATGTCGTCGAAACACATCAGAAACGTCGATGATCGAAGATCCACGACGGGTGGAGGAGAGAAGAAACCATGAACCAAACCTTATTCAAACTCAAATCATGATAAAAGTGCATAAAAAAGGAGATCGGAAACAATAACATGGGAGGAGGAAGTGGAGATTGTTGAGAAGAAGAATCTCCACTTCCTCCTCCAAACAGATCTGGAGAAGTTGAGAGGTTTTTTAGAGAGAAGAATAGACGATTTTTAGTATCTAAAGTTAATGTGCGTTTTTACTTGCTAATACTCATGTAAATTGTTTGTTAATGCTTAGCAATGTGTGTCATTATCACAAGTTGAACAATTTAGATTTATGAACACGTCCAAAACATTACATTTGTTGAAAAAATATCATGTGATACGCTGCGTTTTGATGCTGTCTCAAATGGCCACAAACAATGCTAGTACATGACTTCTAGTCTGTTTCTAGTTTCTTGGACACGAAGGTGGGCTCGAAACACCAATCTCCGGGCTCAAATATTTTTTTTATAAGCTTGGGCAGGCCCATGTTTGGAAGAAATCGTGGTTGGAGAATTATCATGTTATTGGATTGAATTGGATACTCTTTTTTTTTGTTGTAACCTAAAGAATTCATAGTTTTTCAATCATAAACAAATAACCAAAAGTAATTACTTCTTTTATACAAAAAGTTATACAAAGGGGATGGGAAGGGTGGGGCAGAACTCGAACCCACGCCCTATTGAGTGGGCTGACCCTTACATGTAAAGTCTTTGTCGTTCTACCAGCGACTCATTTGTTAAAAGTAAGTACTTTGTATTTGTCTCAAACAATATGTATTTTAAAATATACACTTAATTGTCAATCCCGGATGTGGACGTGTTGGAATCCTTTGTCTACATATTGTAATGTTGGAATCAATAGTATCTCGTGCGATCATAGCTGATCATCCCTGCCCATCATTGACAGAATTCATTGACGATTCACATATTGGCTTCCCTTTCACAGTTCCTTTCGAATGGTCTGCTTGAATGTCCTTCAAAACGGAAAGGCTCGATTTCAACTCATTTTATCGTTTGATGAATTGCTTCTTCCCAAAAACCAACTCATTCTAGCGTAAAGTTGGTGCGCATGTGAATATTTCTTTATGATGAAAGTAAAGAATAACATAATATAAAATAAATCTATATTAATTAATGTTACCAAGAAATAACATTAATTATTTCTTAAATTCCATTTCTTATATATTTATTCAATAATTACAGTATAACCTTGAGAAATTAATACTCGATAAATTAATAATCTCGATTAAATAATATTTTTGGCCGTTTCCGACTTGGGACCAATGTGGTAATTAATAATTTGCTAAATTTATAAGATACTACATTTTAAAAAAAAAACTCATTGGTTGACTTTATATATAAATTAATAATCTCCTTATACATCAAAATTATATATATATATATATAGGGATGACAACGGGTCGAATACCCTTCCGATTAGAAGGTCTTTTTAAATATGACTCTAATGGTACTGGTAAATATCAATCAAATATATTGTCCATATCAAAGATATCAATTGTAGAAGTCATAAATATCAATCAAAGAAATTATCAATATCAATCAAAATATCAACAATTGTCAAAGATACCAATAAATATGTAGGATACTGTAAGTTCAATGCTTTGGAAACAAAAATAAAAAATACCTTCATAAATTAATATTTTACTAATTAATGTAAAAACTAATAAATTATTAATTTATCGATTAAATAATATCACGATTAATTAATAAATTTTTATTGTCCCATTGGTATTAATTTATTGAGGTTTAACTTTATATACAAATAATAGTCATTGATTCCATACAAGCAAGAATGGAAATAAATCAAAACTAAAAATAGTAGGCAAATTATGATAATGCCATAATCCAATGGATCTTTCCTGGGATTATATCCTATATATATATAGTTAGTTTCCTTATCATCGCCAATTCACATTTTATAGTATTAATTTATATACATAAATATATAGCCAAGCCTAGCGAGCAATCTCACTATCATTTAACAATGGTGAATTTCCTCTCCATTTTCTCTTTTGCTTGTGCTATGGCGCTCTCATTCATAGATGCCTACAATGGTAGTGGATTTAGTGTCGAACTAGTCCACCGGGACTCGCCCGATTCTCCTTTCTACAATCCATCGGAATCTCAAACGAAAAGGTTGACTAACGCCATACAACGTTCTCTCAATCGAGTCAATCACTTTACCAAAAATTCAGCCTCAATAAAAAATGGAGCACAACCTCCAATTATCCCCAACAATGGTGAATACTTAATGAACATATCGATCGGTACTCCGCCTTTTGGACTTCTAGCGATAGTAGATACTGGAAGTGACCTTATGTGGATACAATGCAAGCCTTGCACGAATTGTTACAAGCAAATCGACCCTCTTTTCGATCCCAAATCGTCTACGACCTATCGAAAAGTCTCTTGTAAATCAGAGAGATGTCAATCGTTGGACAACACCTCTTGCGATGATGACGGGACGTGCCGGTATATGATCTCATACGCTGATAAGTCGCACTCAATTGGGCATGTAGCAAATGAGACACTAAGCATGGCTACCGGTTCCAAAACTGGCAGCGGCCTTGTGTCGTTTCCTGGATTCACATTTGGATGCGGACATGACAATGCGGGGTCATTCAACGAGAAAGGTACAGGAATAGTTGGTCTCGGAGCTAGTTCTGTTTCATTGATTTCCCAACTCGATACCTCGATTTCCGGAAAGTTTTCATATTGTTTGGTGCCATTTTCGGAGAGGAAAAGCTCAAGCAAGCTAAGGTTTGGCAGCGAGGCGGTTGTTTCCGGTGCGAAATCAGTGTCTACTCCATTAAGTAGAAACATTTTTCATCCAGTTTTCTACTATTTGACCCTTGAAGCCATTACTATTGGAGATAAGAGACTAAAGGTTAATGGGAGTTCTTCAAGTACTGGTGATGATCCGGGCAACATTATCATTGATTCAGGGACTACATTGACACTATTGCCTTCAAATGTCTACGCAAAGATGGAATCACAAGTGGCTAAGAGCATTGAAGCAAAACCAGTTAAAGATCCAAGTGGAATATTGAGTCTATGTTACAATTCTACAGCTCAATTCAAGGCTCCCTCCATGACAATGCATTTCAGTAATGCAGATTTGAAGCTCAATGATTACAACACATTCGTCGAGGTCGCGGAGGGAGTTGTGTGCTTGGCGTTTGGAGCAAACGATGATTTAGCGATATATGGGAACATAGCGCAGGCTGGATTCTTGGTTGGTTATGACCTTGGAAAGAAGACTCTTACCTTCTTGCCTACCGATTGTTCCAAATCTTGAATTTAATTTCTAGTGATTCATAATTGCATTACAAGTAATAAGTATATTTCATTGTCTTTTCATTTTTCAATGTGTATGCAAATTATAAAAAATTAATTTATCAAGATATTCTTTACTTTTTTTCCAAAATATTGAACTTACAGCATCCGACATATATATTGATATCTTTGACAATCGTTGATATCTCTTATTGATATATATTGACAATATATTTGATTGATATATCTTTGACATCTACGATTGATAACTGTGACAAAAGTTGTCATGGATATCTATCCATTTTTGCAACAAACTAAAATTATGTTATACAAAGGCCTCTTAATTGAGTCATGTATATATATAATTTTGACGTTTAAGTATATTAGTAATTTATATATCAAGTGGACAAAGTGTGACCTATGTGTTTTTTTACGTTTAAATGTATTACCTTATAAATTTAGCGAATTATTAATTTACCACATTAGCCCCAAGTCAGGACCGATCAAAAATATTATTTAATCGAGATTATTAATTTATCGAGGTTATACTGTATTACTCCCTACCATCCAATCCAAGGTTTCTCTTTTTGTGAGTTCACCACGAATCTTTAATTTTTAAAAACTAAAATGATGTTGAAAACAATTGAAATTGATGATCATTGTGGTAGCTCTGCTTATATTTCTCCTGGACTCACTTTATGGTGGGCGAATCAATATAATCGGATGATAGCAGCAAAGAAATCACAAGATCAACAACAACAACATAATATTGTGATCATAGATTAATATTCAATTAAACTTTCCGATTACATGGTAAAAAAAAAAACACAATTTGTGTTTAAAATTTGCATAGGTTTACATCCCAATAGTGGATGTGTCACTTTGTGGTTCAATTACTAGGTTTGTGGACCCCTACACTTACATCAATCAAGGGGCAATATCTATACGCTTAATTGTCAATCCGGCAAAATACTCCCACTTCGGCTCAGCTATCGGATGACACGTTAGAAAGAATCCGTTTATTGGCGCATGACCATAGCTGATCCTCCCACCATTGACAGAATTCATAGAAGATTCAAATATTAACTTCCCCTTTCAAAGTTTCTTCCGAACGGTCTGCTTGAATGTCCTTCAGAGCGAGAAGGTTCAATTTCCGCTCATCCTGTCATGTGATGAATTGTTTTTTCCCAAGACCATCCATTCCAATACAATTTTAAATATGATCCCCGTAGCGCATCGACGCCATTGGTGAACTCATGTACGTCCCTCCTGATATTTGTGCTCGGAAGAGAACTTCTTGTTTAAGGCTTTTTAATTGTGAAAAGTGAGACCAAAAGCGGGGTGAGAAGCTAACAAGAAAGAATAAATGGAAGAAATATTGCAGAAGAAGAACGATTGAGGGATACGATAGAAAGACCAAGATTTATAGCAAAAGCAAAAATGGGAGGTGATGGATTGAGCCAATATGATCCTACATTAGTGGTTAGAAAGACAAGCTAATTGAGAAGCCATGGATTCAGTCAAGCGAAATAAAAGGATCAAGATTGCTTATAAGATAATTGATCCCACATGTGTATCATGATATACAAACTTTTATATATATATATATATATATATATATATTTCAATACTTAATTAGTTTCAACTACGATATATATACAGATGTGAGTTGCAATTAATTACAAGCATGCATTATAATTATCAATAACATGTAATATTGTGATTAGATTATATTCAATAAACAAGAAGAAAAAAAGACATGATTTATGTGTTTAAAATATGCATAGTTTTATATTAATTTTTAATTCTCAATGACACAGTAATTTATACTTTTTTATTATAACATTTTGAGATTTGACTCAAATCAAATAAATTTTTTTGATGAAGAACATTAAATTAACAACCCTAGCCCAGGAGAATTTGATTCTATACATGAAGAGCAAATTATTTACAAATGGAAAGGGTTTTGATGAGATTTTGATTACAAATAAATTCAGTGGATTATTATAGGATGAACATTATATGCATCCCATTTTTAACTAAGTACACCCCTCTAGTGTATTTTTAAAGGATTAATAAGGTATATTTAGTTAAAAATGGGGTGCATATAGTGTTCATCTTATTATAATAGCAAAGGCATTTAGGGTTTATATAAATGGAATTGAATTAATTTTTATTTTCCAATTTTCCTTTAAACTCTTTAGTAGAATCAATCAAGTAATGATCATTCTGATATCACTTCTAGAATTTATTTTCCACTTGATTTTAATCAAATATTATCCAAAAAAGATTGAAGATCACATGGATGAATCAGAATTTAATGACCAACGAGAGATGGCTCGGTTGACAATCGGTTAGGTTAAACATATGTGTGAAGGTTCGATTCAAATACAAAACATATTTTTCAATGGTATTTAAAAAAAATAGGAATTTAATGTAAAAACAAAAACAAAAAACACTACTAATAATTTATTATAACATATTCAAAACCTTAAATACCAAAGAACAAATCATAATAACATTAATTGCATGAACTATGATCATGCTTTGCTACAATCAGTAGGCTTAAATGAGAGACTATGTTCCTCAACATCATACCCTACCAAGAAGTTCATTTGAGCCAAATTTCCAAAAATTGAGAGACTATCACTTGAGTGAAAAGCTAAGCACACAACACCTTCAGCAACCATAACAAAAGTGTTCAAGCTGCTCAACTTCACATCTGCATCAGTGAAATGTACTGTGATATCAGGAACATTGAAATCGGAACCGGACTCAGCCTCGTAGCAGAGATTCAGAGTCCCCGATGGATCGTTAGTCTGTTTCGCGTCGATCTTGCTAGACACTGCTGATTCAAAACTGGAGTAGAAATCCTGTGGCAACAATGTCAATGTAGTGCCTGAATCAATGATAATGTTACCCTCACCGTCCCCGCCCGAAGAACCATTGAAGTCTATTCTCTCATCTGCAACACTAATTGCTTCCAATTTAAGAAAATAGAATGTATCCATTCCTCCTCCTCCTGAAACCAATGGAGTAGAGACTGTACCAGGACCAGAAACAACAGCATTGTTTCCAAATTTCAACTTGCTTGTACTATTCGAATCGGAGTTCGAGATTGGCAATAAACAGTAAGAAAATTTGCCAGAACCAATTTGAGAGACTAGTGAAACTGCACCACCTCCAAGTCCAACAATCCCTGAAGTATTGCCTTGGTAGATCAATTCATTGTTGTGTCCACATCCGAAGGTGCTGTTTGGGAGCGCGACGGGGCGGCCATCTGTACTGGACCCTAAAGTGATTGTTTCAACTGCAAGATTGCCATTACTGTTGGAACTATCACCATATCTAACGTTGTACTGACAAGAACTGCCATCGTCGCTACAAGAAGTGTCGGGGAGAGATTGACATTGATCTGAAGAGCAAGAGATGTCTTTGTAAGTCTTGGAAGACTTCGGATCAAAAATGGGACTAGATTGGTTGAAACATTGAGAGCAAGGCTTGCATTGCGTCCATATAAGGTCACTTCCTGTGTCTGCTATCGCCAGAACTTCAACTGACGGAGTACCTAACCCTAATTTCATGAGATATTCACCGTTGTCCGCGATAATCTCGGACTCAGCAGCATTTGGAGAGTATGATGATGAGGCTGGATTGAATTGCTTAGCTCGATGAAAGGAACGACGAAGAGATTTGGTCAAGCGTTGGGAGGGTGTTTCAGAAGAGTTGTAGAACGGAGATTTTGGTGAGTCACGGTGGATTAGATCGACGGTGAAACCGCCATTGTAAGCCTCTGTGAAGAGACAGAGACTGGACAATGTGAAGACAAAAGCAAAGGAGAAAAGAGAATGAGAGTTATTAACAAAGAGAGCCATAACTCATAAGTGTTTGAAGAAGAATTTGTGATGAATACATGTATGAAGTGATGGTTCGCATATATATATATATATATATATATATATATATATATATATATATATATATATATATATATATAGTTATATGTATATATATTTATATATGATAAAATCTTGGAACAAAATAAATGGAAAAAGGAGTAATCGGTGTGATTATTTCCTTTTAGAGAATGAAGTCATGGGAAATTATATTTGAACACATTGAATTCAAATCAGCTGTACGCATTGACTATTTGAAATATTCTGAATCCCGTTTTAATGATCGATATAAATATAATAAATAATTGAATAATTATTTTCAGTTATTTTCTGATTACAAAATTAAGAAGGATGAATCTGAATCTTGTTTTCAAAGGAATCACAAATATATATTTCTTTAATGTCTACAAACCTTTGTTTTCACATTCATTTGTAATTATGTAGTGGCACTCTGAGCCATTAGTTGGAGTGGTAAGCAATGCGTAGTATTTAGAATGGGAAATTCAACGGTATATTTTTAATTCGAAACAAAAGACAAATTCATTGCTATCGAAAAACGAATGCTTTGAGTTTATATATAGACGGTTTAGAATTGTCATGCATTTTTCCATGTTGAATTTGACATGCTAAATCCTACACATTTACGACTTTTTTCAAAAAAAAATTGGTGCACTAGTCTTCCCTCGGATCCACTTCTTCTAGGATGTACTTGGGTGTTTAGTTTCGCAAGTTCTAGGGGTGTCTTAATGTGGTGTGTTATAGGGTAATGGAGAACTCGTGCTTGGAAATTCTTTAGACCTTAGAACCCATGACTAGATGTTTTGGTGTAATTTCAGAGAACACCCCCAAGTTGGACTGTTTTCACGGGTTATGAATTGTTTTAGATAAAAATGTCCTCACTCAATTAATAACTTCACATTTTTATTAGAACACATTGAATAATGATACATGTGACATTTACTTATTTGTTTGTTTGTGTTGGATTGTTTACAGTTGGCTCTACAACTTTGGCGATTGAAGAAAGGGATTGAACTTGAAAAGAGAGACATATACATGCATTACAAACACAAATTTGAGGACCGTTGGATTTACTTTTTAAAATTCAACAATTCACATTGTGTACAAGACAATAGTTACGCCCACAATTCTCCCAAATATAGACTTATATCGCTAAAAATTCATCATTTAAAACACCCAAAAACAGATCATCAAATACCTCATAACGACAAATCCCGAGTAGCTCAATTGGTTAACTAGGTCATATGTAATCTCAAATCCCGAGTTCAAACCCCATCCCCATTCCTAGATATAAAAATAAATACACATAATAAAACGCTCTAGCACAACCCTGAACCCTCAAGTATATGACAAAATTGACCAGTCGTGGCTCAAGCCTAAAGTCCGGAACCCAACTTCTCTATTTATTCTCTTATTTGAAAAAATACATATACATATACATATACATATACATATACATATATATATATATATATTATTCTATAAATTTAATTGTAGGGTTAGTGAAAATTGGTCCTTTTCAGTAGTCACTGCCTCACTGGTTTGCACTTTGTGAACAATTTCTCCCAAACCACTGAAACAACAAAACTTTGAGAACTACATGCTACTGTGATCCGAATTTTGTCAGAATTATGGAGAAAATACATCAAATAGTGTATCTCAAAAAAAATTTCTAACAAATACAAATGATCGCCATCCCTTTATATCAATTTTGTTCATTTATATCAATTTTGTTCATATCAAGACACCAGGGAAATTGAGAAGTTGACCACTAACAGGCTTTAAATATACAGATAAACAATCATTGATGCGGGTAATGAACGAAAACACTACCAGTGTTAAAGCATGGCCAAAATTACTCTAGAAAGAATTAAAAAAGCTACCTTGGTGGTTCCCCGCTTTCTTCTTATATGTATCATCATGCCATTTCGTTGCCTTGCTGACGAGCAATAGAAGCCGATAGAATGCCAAGATCACGATTTAAAAATGTTAACGCAGACTCACATTCAGAAATTATTCTCGTGACCGAAGAAGGCTCGCCAGCTACTGTTTCAGAGGATCCAACAGCGAGAGCTGCATATGAGTCTCTAAGATTCCTCATGTTCCCAAGGAACTGCAGCAGAATATATACAAGACATTAATTTTTCGTTCAAACTTTATGCTTGTGCTTATTATATGAATGACACAATGTACTCAGTAACCGAAGAAAGGACATTAGTAGCATAGTGTTTTTGGAACCAAGACTGGCATCAAACAACAGAGAGAGCACTTTGAACCACCATGCATTTCAAGCGATCGAATATTTGCAAATAAGAGAAGCACAGCACACATAGGAACCAAATGTTCAAATTAAGAAGCTAAAAATGAAAGCGATCGAACTCAAAAAATATAGTATCCATATTCAGAAGTACAATTCGATCAAACCTGTAATTTATTTAGTTGAAACTCGTAGGATTCTGGTCAAAAAAGATGTGCTGAGAAGGAAAATAAACATGACATTAATGCATACATACCTTCAAAAGCATCTTGTATGCCTCCAACAAACGATTGGCAGCTGGCCCAAATCCATGAAGCTGCGGCACCTCCATCATGTGCGTCCACGGACGAATTTCCTATAAAAGGTGTAACAAGTCAGCTGAGGCACATGCATTTTTTCAATGATCAGCTCATGACATGCATGCTGTGGTATTACAACAAAGCAGCTACCACAAAAAAAATTGAGAATCAATTAAAAGGTAAACAAATTGCAGCTGAGTTCAAATTTGTGTAACATCTGACGCTGTTATTAAATTAGAAATAAAAGAATTAAAATGAAAATTTCTTACAATCCACGGATCTTCCAAGTGGTCAATCATGTCTGGAAATAGATTTGTCAAAGTTGCCGAAATGCTTCATCAGTTCATCATAGTGAGGACATAGATTGGTTTGGCCGTTTAGGTCAAGCAGATCAAGCAAGATGGACAACAAAGATTCTAAGAGAAGAATGAAAAGCAAGAACAGTATTCTAGACCTTTGTGTAAATTGTATTGAATGATCTTGCAGTCTCCAGAAAAGATTCCAAATGAGCCCGTAGTTGAGATTCCACCTCAGTATACTCCTCATCTGGATTGTAACCATGCTAAGAATAGAAAACAGAGATCAGAAAACACACATAACAATGCAATAATAATTCATGACGATGATAATGCAATAGAAATTTGAGTAAGAAAAGATAAATTTGTGAATAAAGCAGGAATAAAACTACAATGGAAGGGATGAAAAAAATACGAAGCGCAAAGTGTGTTTGCTACCCATCAATGACAGAACTTAGGAAACAAAATGGAACTATTGACAAGAAAAGAATAATTTTTTATCTCATTGGACCGATCAAAACAAATTTGGATTAGAAGTTACTAGGTACTAATCCAAGTATAGTCCAATCTCGACAGTTCTCTTGATCAGTAATAAAATACGAAGCAAGAGATCTTGAGAACACTGGTAAGCTATCCCTTAACCCTCTAAACCAAAGACCGATGAAGACTCCAAACACAAACAGTTGCAAAATGATTAAATAAATTGAGCTGAAGCATTTGACAATGGTATCATGTCAACGAGGCCTAGATAAATGATATGCCAATTATATGCATATAATTGTGCATCAATTTACATGAAATCTTGCATTGTTTTAGAGTTGTTTTGGATTAATTCTGCCTAAAAAGTGTTTAATTTTGTAATTCAGGTGTAAGGGCAATCTTGGAAGAAAATGAGCAAATTGGGGAGAAAGGACCAAGAAGTGGAGACATTGAAGAAATCCGATCGATCGGATTTATTCCCGATCGATCGGAATCCACCGAATCAGAAATGAGACAGTGAGAAAATCCGATCGATCGGGAATTCATCCGATCGATCGGCCAGAGCAATCTCGCGATTTTTGAGGCATTTAATTGTCCGAAATTAACCTAAAGTCAAGGAAGGCCAGCTCAAAACGACATAGAAGTGTGAGATAAACGACTCTGGGTTGTGGGGAGTATAAAAGGGATAAGTTGCTAGGTTTTGAGGGGGGTTGGAACTTTGGAGAAATTCTCTCAAGCTTGGACGGCAGCCCTTGGGAGCTCGAGCTGGAATTTCAAGGGTTTCATCTAATTTCTTCTCATTTCTTGTATTAAATGACTGCTAGTATGGATTTCAAGTTGTATTTCGTGATTATGAGGAACTAATCCTCTAACTAGGGGTCCTAATGGAACCCCTTTTTGAATGTTGAATGAACTTGATTGTTAGTCTTTAATCTCTCTTATTATTGTTGATTTTCTATGGAGATACTTATTGCTTTCAAATGCTTGATCACCATTTGAATGATTTTTAGCTTGGGTTGAGACAGGAAGGATAGGCCTAAGGTTGCAAGAATCCATAGAAAACATAAGTTGAATGAACCATAGAAATATAGGTTTATGACTTATGCAATTGTTAAGTGATTTCCATTGATCTTAATGGGTTTACAATGTACTAATCCGAGTGTTAGGAATAACCCGGATTTATATTGAAAACACATTCGATGTATCTAGGAATAGAACATTGAATAGAGTGGGAAATTGATTGTCAACAACTAATTTGAGAATTGAGAGTTAATGAATCAATGGAGTTCAATTGGATGAGAGGTGGTGAAATTAGGAACCCTAGTGCTTAACTTTCTTGGAAATTAATTGTTATTTGTGGTTGGTTGATTGTTAAAATTGTTACTTACTTAGTCATCTTTTAATTACTTGTTAGCATTGCATAAACTATAATCAACAATTCGCATTGCCAATTAGTGTAATAATTATTTGAATCGACTTTAAATTGAAATTGCCAAAATATCCTCGTGGGAACGATACTCTACTCATTCTTTATTACTTGTGCGATTTGTCCGCTTGCGAATAATTTCACAACAATAAACATCACAAAAATAGTTACGAGTGTGAGCCAAGAAATATTGAATGGTGATGTGGGCAGGTTAGAAAAAACTATGAGTCAGATTTTACTTCAAACCAATTCTCCAACCCAGACTATGCAACTAACAAGTGATGACGACTTAACTGCAAACTATGAGTCTGATTTAAATTTCAAACCCACACTTGTACAGTGGCTACTGACTAAGCAACTAGAGTATGAGATTTAACTACAAGTCCATTCTCATAGAAAATAAGTGGGTAAAGGTTCAAGTGACATCTATTCTTACAGTAAACAAAATAGAAGCTATTGAGATAAAGTCTGAAGAGACAGCAAACCTTAGATGCCAAATCATCAACTTTTTGCTGAAGACTGGAGAGTATCTTTGACTGTTCCGCAACCTTTGTCTCCAGCTCAGAAACACCTGGCCTGCAATAAACTTTGATTAAAAAGCAGAATGTTACAACATCTGGTAAAAGTCTCACACAAAAAAAGAAAAAATTAAAAAAAAACTGGTAGAAGTTCACTACATCCATGCATATATTGAATACACGCTTCGAAATAATCATTTCCAGACAGTGAAATGGATTCACACTATAGAAATCTCAAACAAGGATGTTTAGCCAGTGAAGTTTAGTTAAAGTGTCTTTTTATTCTTTGTTGACAAACAGAAGTAAATACAGCTGGAAAAATAGGAAGCAGGACTCTACAACACATTCTTTTACCAATTGAAAATTCATAATCTAGTGCCAAATAGAAATAATGTTAATGCATTTTGGATTACATGATAACCGATACCATAACATACTCAATAAAGAAAGGGATTACTGATACTTGAGATTGGGATTCCATCAATAAGGAAATACCTATCTGGAAGTTTAATGAAAATATTTTCACAAAAGGAATCAAGATGGAAGATATAACGATTTAGGTGGTTGGAGGGGAGACGAGCCATCATTTTGGTATAATTTATATTTGAGTGATGAGATAATGAAATGGTCAGTATGACAGAGGCGGGAAAACAGCTGTAAGAACAGAAGAATTGGGAGAAGAAAATGGAAATGAAGAAAAATACTGTATCATTTTGAAGAATAAATGACAGTTACCAAGCTGCAACAATAAAATTCCACCATAATTTGGCATAAAACTTTACTGATACCAGCAATATAAACAAACAATCAACAGATTTCAAGTGAGAGTATCTAGAACTTTCCTAGTTCATCCAGAAAGGGGCAAGTATAACAAAGAAGTATTTATGTCTCCGATCAGATATTCTGTTATTTCACAATAGATAAACTAAACCGAAAACAGGGAACCATTGCACATGATGAATTCATGAAAGAGAGAAAAATAATCTTACAATGGATATATGGATTGAATTTGCACATCTGCAGGGAAGAGCTTGCACTCCTCTAAGAAAATTATAGCTTGTTTCTCTGCAATAGAATCTATTAACTGTATGTCCTTAGCTACCTGCTCATCGATACTGCAGAAAGAAAAAAAGAAGAAGCTGATTTAAGGTTAAAGGATGCGACGAAAACCAATGAAAAAAATTCCGGCAAGAGTTTAAAGTTTAAACAATAGTCAAGCCAGATCTATAGAATTGAACTACGCATAATAAATACAATTGTCAACGGTATGTAACTTCAACCTCCATGCTGGATTATCAGCATAGATGCTTGCCTCCACGAGGTCTACAATAAGACGAAGCATTTCAGTTCTATCTTCATAACTCCCTCTGCCCTGAACACCAAAACATGGAATTAACTAGAAGAGCAAAGGAAAATTGGCCACAATCATTGATAGCATACAAGGTGCCACAAAACTTACTTGGATTGCTTCTGTATCTATTATAGTTGTAATACCGAGAAACTTAGCAATTTCAGCCAAATCTGTTTAGTGTGAGAACATAATGAAGAAAAAAAATGAAAAATAAAACATATAAAGAACTTAGACGAAGCGAGGTAAACAATAGAAGCTAAAGTCACAATGTTACATTAAGGAAATTGTATTTCCCACATGGTTAAAACCATTTTCATTTTATCATCTTCTTCAATTTATATAACATCACTTTGTACGCATTATTCTGTTACTGGCTTTCTTTTTTCCATTAAACTTGAAAGAAACTGCACATGAGGCTGACAGGCATGTCCATTCAGTTCATTCTTACAGAAATTTTGCACCTCTAATACTTCATTATACTTTTGACAACCAAATTTTCTACCACAAAAGTTTTATCCATGTTTAAATCAATTTCACCGGAAGTGTAGGAAAATGTAATTAAATACAGTTCCATTTAACATAAATGAGTAACGGAAAATTCAACTTTTCAAGCCAAACTATAAGCAATCTGCAGAAGCAGATTATTCATCGAATAGCAAAATGTTGCCTACCCTATACACTACAATGATAGTCGCTTATACACGAGCAAATGAAAAATAAAAAATGCCAGTAAGAATATTTCTTTAAAGAATGATTCAAACTTTCCCGGTCTTTGAAACTCTATGCTTTATTAGTCCAAAAGAACATTGGTAGAAAGAAACAGCATTCTTTGACCGAAGAGGCTTATGGCAATCGTTGCTTTCTTAAAGAAATAATCGATGTCATAAGACCAAATTACTAAATTACTTTCTTCGAAGTAGGACTAGACAGGGCAGTATCACAATGTAGTTTTCAGTTAAAGTTTTCAATGAATTATAAATAAGCCATTGAAATCTTTTCCTCCTAAACTAATGCTATAAGTTTCACAGTGTTCGCAAAGGCTCGCAATATCACAAGCTCATTACATTCCGTGACCAAATCTTTTTAGTTTTATCACTTTCAATCTTTTCTTATCACCATTGAGAAATTAGGGGTACACCAGTGGATGAATTTTTATTTTAACGTAGATAATGAAACATAAGATAATGCTTACTGAATTAATATGAGAAATTACATTGGATACGCGCAGTCTCTTCATCACGGTCATTAGCATCCCCTTGTAAATTCTGTTGTGAAAATGGAGACTTATCACCCAATAGCCTGCAATTTAAAACAAGAAAATTTGAGATAGGGAGACAACATAGAAAACACTAGATGCATTAGAACAACAAATTTAAACTCTTTTCTTCTGCTTTAAAAAATAATAATAATTTTGAAAAAATCTGCAGAAACAAAGCTAAAAAAAATGTCAAAACCATGCTTGATAAGTATATTGGTAAAGCCTCAACATAATTGTATTTCTAAAATCGAATATTTCTTTCTCATTTCCACACATTTTCCCAGCAATCAAACAGGTCAACCCTAAAATCCAAAACTACCACATGAGTGAATGAATGTGTACACAGACGCGCCAACGAGCAAAAAGCCAAGCTTGATAACTATTACAGTAATGAATATAGAGAAATACCGGAAGAACAGCCATTCGAGAAGGGCGTAGCGCTCCATGCCGGCGAAGAGGAGAGACTGAGAGGGGGCGTTGGCTCTTGGGTAGTTCAACATCGCCAACTTCTTTTGTATCTCTTCCATTTGCTTTGCGGCCATTAGATCTACTCCAGCGATCGATCGTCACTTTCGATGATCTGATCAGACTCTCCTTCTCTGATGTCTTCAATGCTTTATGTTCACTATTTTTAATTCAGCAACTGAAGTTTTCTTCCATATCAAATTTCAAATTTGAAAAACTTGAAAGGTCTGTTTGGCCAAAGGGTTAGCTGCAATCCTTGTTCTGCATTAAGTTTATTATATTCGGCTCTAAAAAATATATTGATGTATATACTCGATAAAATTTCTCAAAAAAAAATACTCGACAATTTATGAATATTTCTCCAGTAAGGCAGTAATATTTATTGTACATAACCAAACATCCCCAAGTATCCATAATTACTTTCTATTTTCTTAACCGAAACTTCAAAACATTTTATCGCTTAAAATACATGTTAGATTTAAAAAAAAAATTACTAAAACATTTTTCAACAAGATCCATTGTAGATATTTTTCGTCGTACTTTATTACACTATCTGGAGTAATAAAAACACGACCATTTATTACATTATTTCAACCTCTTACTACATTGTTTCACTCTCTTATTACCAGTGGCGGAGTTGGGATGCATTGTCACCAGGGTCACACTTTCTATAATGATAAACAATTACATACCAAAATAACTTACTAAGCGGACAAAATGATATTAGTTAAAATAACCCAAATAATCAGTTATAAAAACAAACATATTACAATTTGACAAATAACAAATAAAATATTACATATATTAATTTTTTTAAAAAAAAGTGAGTGGGGTCACTTGACCCCACTCTACCGCCTATCTCCGCCACTGCTTATTACATTATCTCGGCCACCTATTACATTATTTTCTCAATGAACTAGACTTCTTTCACATTGTATTTATAGGAGTGTCCAAATTGTCTGTGGCAAGATAAACTCGTTGGAATCGAGCTCATGGTAGTGAGACAAGTTGGAATTTGCTCTCATTGTCGCTGGAAAACAAAAATTCAGCAAAATCCAAGTTGGGGATTTTCTAACGATTTCGACAACTATGCACAAACCTTTATTAAATTGTTTCAATATCTTATTAAGTTGTGTTAAGCATTTATTACATTGTTGCATACTCTTGTTATTTTCATATATATTTAGCCGGCAAGGGTATTGATATTTATGGATAAATAGTTGTACGAAAGTTTAGCATTTTTTGAAAATTTTCTTATGCCGACTAAAGCGCTCACTCCTTTGAAATAACAATATCAGGTTGGACTTAGAATTCCATTGGAATGGATGGTCTTGGGAAGAAACGATTCATCGCACGATAGATTGATTTGAAATTGAACTTTTCCTTTCGGAAGGACATTCAAGCAGACCGTTTGAACGGAACGGGGAAGCTAATATGTGAATCTTCAATGATGTTAGGATGAATTATGGTCGTGATACAATTGATTCAGACAGTAGCATTTTTATATTTTCTGTTGCCCACTTTTATGTCCTAGCAATTACATCTTGGCATGTTAAAACAAAATAGATTAGAGAAAAGGTTCATTTCTTCTACTATCTTCTGGTTAGGAAAAAGAAAAAGATCAAGAAATCATCAACTCGCATTGCCAAAATAAAAGAGACTGAAATATACATTTTGCCCTAAAACCATACGACACAGGAGTGTACGGTTCAAATATCATCATTCCAGTACATGATTTTTTTTTTTGAATAGTTGTAATATAGACAAGTTTGCCTTGCCAAATTCCAGAAGACAATACAGCATTTGCATGGACACTTCACTTAATAGTTGCCAACGACAACGAGTAAAGCCCTTTTCGCTCCCACAGCAGCAAATCATACATGCAGTCTCCACAACAGTCAGCCAAATGTAATCAGGGTGAATGCAGTCTTTCTAGCTTAGCTTTGGCTAAATCCAGTTGTTCTGTCAAATAATCAGAATCGAGAAATATCTCATAAGAGCTTATCAACAACACACACAGAAGACTTGTGTTAGAATGAGCAGAAGATTCTCTTACTCTGTTCAGATGTTGTTGCCTTCTGAATAGTAGTACGGAAGAATAGGTTACCATTTTTCTGATAGACAGGCTGAAATCAAAAGAAAACACGCTTATTTCTCCATGCACAAACGAGTCTTTGGCCACCAAAATGACCAGAAGAAGGGGCAACCTTCAGCTCTAGTTCCAAAAGAAAATAAAAAAATATCTTGATTCTTGAGTTGCTTAGATGCACAATGAAAACAGGAACCCCCCGCCTAAATACAAAATGCCAGTGTTTATCTAGAGTTACTCGTCACTGTTTCATTTTCAAAACCTAGCTGGGTTAATTTTATCAAATTATCAAAGATAATTTTTTTAGAGGCGGCAGGAGGTCTTATTTTCAATCCATTACCTCTGAGTTCTACACCGTATTTACTTATTATTCTTCTAAGTGAAGAGGTCTTTCGTTGCTGATTATTAGTTAGTCTTACCATTGAAATCACAGTCTTTGAAGAGTTATAGAATATAAACCCGCATGTTCAACAAGGAGCCTATATAAATCTGTATTTTCCTCAAAGGCATGTAATATGCATGTCTTGGATGCTGTCTTTCTTTCTCCGTTAACTTTAAGGGATGCAGAATGCTCTGAACACCCAGTGTTACATTCCCATTCTTTTCTCTCTACTAATTCATTCTTTTATGAGAATACAACTCCTACCACCTTCCCTCATTCTCAACTCATACCCTGCACACATAATTATACTCCAAAGGCAAATATAGTTTATCCACATTAAAATCGCCAGCTAAAGTACTGAGGTTATTGTCAACAGCAACGCGAACAACCTCTATTTCAAATTGCTAGATATACCATAACTCCCATATTTTCCCTCTCAAAATGCAATACCAATACTATTACCCCACAGTCTCTCCATGTCTCCGTGCAATTCATCCAGGATAGTTGTTGAAAAAAAATCATCCAGGATAAACCTTCAAAATCTTAATCCCTTCATTGCCATAAAATTTCAACATCTTAGTTCCTTGAATCCAACTTCCTCATTCCCTCAAACCATAAAATATTTAAGCCATAAATCAATATGCAAATCCAAAAATATCTTTTTTACGAACAAATCCATAGACCTAAGAACAATAACATGGAAAAGAGGCTCTTTTAGGCTGTTTCAAGTTTTACCCATAACAGAATATATAAACCTAAGTACGACAACATTCCACATTTGTCTTGCACCAAATCCACCATCTAAAATCAAATGCAAAATTAATCTAAAGAAACAAAGAAATTAATGATTTCAAAAAGAAATTACCCGAGAAGAGGAAAGATTGTTCAGCTCGGCTACTGCAACCTCGTGGCTTCTCACCTGATGCAACCAGAAAATCCCAAAGCCGTAACTAAATACATATATAGACTCAAGGGTAGAGTGATCAGAGGAGGAAATACCTGCTTTACAAGATCGAATTGAGGGTCCGTTGTTGTTCTGATGGAGGAGGTGTTGGTGACTGCCGCCATACCGTCTTCCTCTTCCCCTTGCGCCTTCACACGTCAAGTCACTACCCAAAGCGGATGGTCTCGATTTGGAAGTAAGAAAGTTAAAAAATAAAAGGATTTTATTTTAATGGAAAAATGCAACCACACCACTGAACTTTTAGGTGTTTCTAAAACACCCCTGAAGTTTTGAACTTTTTTTTAATCCATTGATGGCGGCTGCCAATTTCTCTTGGACTTTCAAGTACTTACTAGGTTTCTCTCCTCGATCGTTGTTTGGGAGATGGCTTGGTTTCTAATAAGATGTATGATCGACGTCCCATCAACACGTATTGGATTTCATGTTTTATGTTCGAGAACTTATATGTACAATTTCGATAGATATAGATCTGGATGTAGATTTATTTTCATATCAGCTTGAAGGACTACTTAATCAACTATCTCCATCTTGTCCAAATTCTTAATCTCCTTCACTAGCACAGAGTGTTTTAGGCTCCAATGCTTTGGCTTGCTCTCTATGCATATGCACACAATGATTCTCCATCTTGTCCAAATTCTTAATGTCCATCACTAGCACAGAGTGTTTTAGGCTCCAATGCTTTTCCTTGCTCTCTATGCATATGCACACATTGATTCAGTAAAATCAATGGCTTGGTTTCAAATAAGATGTATGATCGACGTCCCATCAACACATTCTGGATTTCATGTTTTATGTTCGAGAACTTATATGTATAATTTCGATGGATCTTGATCTAGATCTATTTTCAGATCAGCTTGAAGGACTACTTAATCAACTATCTCCATCTTGTCCAAATTTTTAATCTCCCTCACTAGCACAGAGTGTTTTAGGCTCCAATGCTTTGGCTTGCTCTCTATGCATATGCACACATTGATTCAGTAAAATCAGTATCAGAAATACACATCCCAAACATGTCAACAATATTGTTCACTTTAGGTTCTTCGATTTCTGAGAATACATTAGGCCCGCTTGGCTTTGTTTCTCCTTATCCCAACATGTCAATAATATTGTCTGTTTTGGGTTGTTCGGTTTCTGATGATACATCTAGTCCGCACGGCTTTATTCCTATTTAATCTAACTACTACAGGCCAAAGCCCAACTCATTGGGTTAGGAAAAAGCCTTGTTGCATGTTAAGGGTGGATGTTACCCATATAAACCATTTGGTTGGCTTTGTCCTAACGGATGTGGGACTTTTGAGTCATAATATTCCCCTGCACTTATGGGTTGGGTTATGTCAAACCCAATAAGTGGAGTAGAGGTTACGTCCAATAGGATCGAATCACTCCAATACCCTATCAGAAATCCGCACCCCAAATATGTTCTCAATAATATTATCTGCTTTGGGTTGTCTAGTTCTCAAGAATACATTAGGTCTGCACTGCTTTATTCCTTCTTAGCCCTAGCAATTACAGGCCAAAACCCCATGGATCATAACCCAACTCACTTGAGTTAGGAAAAGGTCTTGTTGCATGTTAAGAGTGGACTTTGTCCATATAAATCATTTGATGGATAAACATAACACACAAAGGGTATCCATATCAATCATGGCAGATAGTAATGAATCACCATAACAAAGATAACAGTATAATTTGCATACCTCCAAAAATCATCATAAAGGGCATAAAAATGGCTTTAGAAATTAGAACGAAAATGATATGTGTCTATAATTTTTCATAATCTAAGTGGACAACTCAATTAGCATGCCACCTTAAGATTAATTAAAAAAATTGAAAAAGTCACTCTCTCTCTTGCCTCTTTCTCCCTCCTCTCTTTCATAGCTTCATAGGGTTTTATTTTTGTCATTCTTCTCTCTCTTTTTTCCCTTTTTGTCTCTCTCTTTCTTCTCTTGCCCCAACTTGGTTTCACTTATACTTTCTCTCTCCTCGAATCAGGTGTGAGAACAACTTGGGATACAGATCTACTCCAAAAAAAATAGACTTTTGTCTCAACTATAGAATGTTACTAATATTCCATTTTTTCATCATTTTTCAAGATGTTTATTTCATTTGAGATTTGATTTAAACTTGATTTTGATCCACTCATGGTTGGAAATAGGTGAACTTTTAACAACCAAGGAAGTACGGAAAAACGCAAATCTTATGTTTGAGATATGAAAAAAAACGAAGTAAGCACCAGTGACCTATTGCATTGATAATGTAATTAATTACATTAACAGTCATTAATTGTGTAATAAGCCACTAGTGAGCTAAATAAGTAAGCAATGACAAATTTAATCACCAATGGCTTATTACATTGACAAGGTAACTAGTCACATTCAATGTTTAATAAGCTATTGCCAAGCTTAATCAGTAAACATTGTCAAGTTTAATCACCAATGGTTTATTACATTGATAGTGTAATAAACCACTGGTGATTTTAATTAGCAAATGAGAATGAAATACTCTGCCATACTGAAGTATGTTTGGACACAACTGTTGAGGAAAAATGAAAGAAGGACAAGAGATATACATCATCAGTAGCTTCCTCACACCCAAAAATGACGATTTCGTCATCCGACCACTACCACCTCCCAAAGAACCCCCAGTTAACCAAAAGTGAAACCCAATCAAGCTCAGCCTCCAACAACCATTTAGTCAACCGGAATCATATTGCGAAATTTTGGGTACCGTCGAAAAAACTAGCTTTATCTGACCGTTTCCAACGACAATTCGTCACACCGTTGGTACCAAACGACTCATCAGAAAAAGGACTATCATTTCCAACCAAGATCTGACCAAAACAATAGTCGGAGGAAGAAACCCGACTTTGACTGTGGAAGCATCATGTGGAGAGGGAGAGAGAGAAAGGTGGAGAGAGAGAAATTTGAAACGATAAGAGATAAAGACTAGGTTTTAATTTAAGATTATTTCAAATTTAAAATTTGAAATAGCACAGACAGTATATTACATGACAAGCCATGTCATTATGTATATTTATGGACACTAAAATTATGGATGTGTAATTAAACCGAAATTAGAATGACCAATAATATATGTTTTTTTTTTGGGATTTTTATCCATAAGGACAAAACTTAAAGTTGTATTCCAACAAGGACAATCTAAAAAAAATTTAGAAAAAATGACAAAGTTTAGCAACTTATCAAAATACTCTCCCTCCTTCTTCTTCTTTCTCCTCCTTTCTTCTTACATCACCATATCAGAAGTTGGTCGTTCGACCATCATTTTCGAAGAACGAACTGCCAAAATGAAGCTCTAGATCAGCTCGATCGAAGCTCAATCATCACCAATAGTAGAAAATTACTTGAGTCGCTGAAAAAACTTCATGAAATCATGGTCACCATTTGAAAAAGAGCTAGATCCGTCCAATATAGACAATGCCGGCGACCAACAACGCTTCCAATCAACTCCACAGACCAAGGCGCATCACCTTTGAGGTTTTATTGTTTTTTCGAACTTTTTTTTTCCCATATGAAATCGGATTTGAATCTGATGATATTATATCTATTTCGTATATGATCTTATATATGTTTTGTATCTGTCAATATTATATATGTTTGTATCTGTCAATATTATATCTGTTATGATATGTTATTGGTTTTGGTCATTTTGAAACTTTAAATAGATAACATTTCATTAAGGACAAATAACATTTTAACAAAACAGATAACATTTAGCGAGACAGATAACATTATGACATATATAAAATTAATCGAAATAGATAACATATCACTAGTAGTATGCAAATTTCATATCAAAACCAAAAAACCACAAAAATCACCATATAAATTGCCAAAAATAATAATGTGATGACAGATCGAAGGAAAACAACAAGATCTATAAATCTCGTGTTGAGTATGAGTATATCTAGTTTGAACACAACAAAAATCTAGATGAAAAATCGCTAAAAAATGTCATAGAACTCTCGAATAGCCACGAGGGGCGGAGACGAAGCTTCCGACAGCGAAGACAAAGCTTCCTGTGGAGGTCCAAGATGAATCATGTGCGAGAGGCATGTGTCATGTTTGAAGATGAAGTAAGGGTATTTTATACAATACAATCATATATTTTGACTTTTTGTCCTTCTTGGAATATTAATTCAAACTATATGAACTTTATGGAATAAGAGCTTAAGAGTATCCTTATTGGAACAAAACTTTCCAATAAGAGACTTATCCTTAATTTTCCCTTCTTTTTTTTTTTAATAATGAGGCCCCAGAAAAAATCAATGTAACCGATATTTCAAAACCTCCTTATAATTGCCAGAAGTTGAACCACTCACTCTTATGATGGGGTGTCTTATGGTGTCTGGCAGAAGCAATGGAAATGGATAGAAAAGTAAATAGACGAAGAAAACTGAGTTTAACAGCTGCCATTTTTGATCCTGCAATTGAATGGGAATAAAAAAGGAGGATGTTTAATGCTATTTATAGGTACATGGTCATCACAGGAAATCCAAGACGTGCAACCTCAAATCATGTAAACACACAAGCTTAAATACTTCATATTATTCTTCAAGGCATACCCCACAGCAAGGTTGTTGGATTGGTCTTTAAACAGAAAAAGTTCACACAAATCAATTCAATCGAAATTCTACAAGTTGAGCTTTCCAAGATCCCAATAAACTTCAAGGAGGAGTTGTGTCCATGTCACATTGTGTATTCTCAGAAAGCACAATTCCTTCTGAAAAGATAAAATTGTTGCTTGCACCAAAGATATCTGCCAATTGCAGAACTACAGATTGGGATGCAATAGTTGTTGGTAGGACAGACTCCGGTAGGGAAGGTATACACTCGGGATGATATTCCTTCCTACCAAAAGTTTTGCCATACAGCATCAATACTGTCCGACAAAATAAAAACCTGCAAAAACAAAAAATTGAACATAACTTGTTACATAATAGAGTAGAAAACAACCTTGGTTTCTTCCCGAGTTTTCCCTTCTACAAATTGTTATACTCATTATTAAAGCATAACAAGTGGAAAACGTATGCTATGCAATCATTGATGGGCTCGTAACAAATGGTTCCACCGACTGCAGAAATGACCTAGGAAACGGAGACCCCTGGAAGAAAACAAAATCGACAGGAAAATAGGTTGTGGAGTGAATATAAGGAGCAGATCCATCTATATAAGCCATATATGGAAATCATATGGCTGTCGAGATTTTTTTTTTCTTTTTCTGCTGGTTTTCAGACAGAATATCGAATCCCTAACAAAACTTTAAGCCTTCATGTTATTCATTTAAAGCACGATGATGAACCTTTTCAATAATTGCTTTTCCAACATATCCCTACTCTGCTTAACACTCAAAGAAAACAATTGCAACCACCAAACATTGCATTGACTGACAGTCCTTCGTATCAATGAGTTAGAAAACATGAAGCCCAATTGTCGACAAATTGTTCTCCCATATCACTCAAACTTTCTAGGCAGCATACAATAGCAGTCGTAGAAAAAAGTTTCATATATAATATTCTGCAGCAA
Source organism: Tripterygium wilfordii (assembly GCF_013401445.1). Taxonomy (NCBI): domain Eukaryota; kingdom Viridiplantae; phylum Streptophyta; class Magnoliopsida; order Celastrales; family Celastraceae; genus Tripterygium; species Tripterygium wilfordii. Next base: position 8,444,660 of record NC_052235.1, on the reverse strand, counting down.
TATTTTGTACAATGTAAAGTAAAGTGTGTTTTATGTCAGCCACTGGCATAAGAAATCGAAGACAGCATTCTCAGTCATGGTGAACTAATCATTAATGCCTTTGTTCGGCAAACTTGCATAATGCTTAAAAACCTTATAGTCTTATACAGCATGCAGGCCCGACATTAAACCCCAACAAAAGAAAAGGACAAATATCAAAGGATACCTCAAAAGAAGTCGTCTCAGGAATGGATCACCTAGAACCTGCCCCCAAACAGGATCAAGGGTGTCGGTTGTCGCCAAAGCCACCCCCCAATTGTTCAATGACGATGAAAGTAACTTATCAGCCTTGTTATATGTATCCTGAGCATATTGCAAAAATTGAGATGCCAAAAAAATTAAATAAATGCCCAATATTAAGGCCAAAATGATGAAGTTTTGCACACCATTTCAATATCTTGGCCTGATAAACCGAGCAACAGACAGAATGCCTGCAAAGGAGCTGTGAGAAAATTGGTGAATAGACTACCACTTAGCTGGTGAGAGGGATCAGCAGCAGTGATAGAAATTGAACAGCTTGGAGATAAAAGCAGTGCAGCTGGATCTCCTTTCTCAGCTCCGTGTATAGACTGCATGGGTTTTAGTTTATCACGACATTTTTGATAGGTTTAGTCACTGTTCAGCAAAGAACCGCATAAAAAAACTATGAATTTGTCTTAAAATTTTAATGGTGAGTGGAGATCCACGAAAATTTTAAAAAAAGCAGTAGCTGCATATTGAATGCAAGTGTTTATAGTTATCAGCTAAAGAGTTTCCAAAAAAATCTTCATGTGAATGCAACCAATGACATGCAAAATCTGCGTTAAGAGTTGGCACACTTGCCTTGAATGCTTCACTGCTAACACTGTCAATAACTACAAAAAGAGGCCGTCTTGTAAATGGAATTAAGTCACTAGGATAAATGCCATTGAATCCTGGAAAAAAAGGATAGCATAATCTTAAAAAAAAAATGATCCTGACAAAATCATGGAAAATTAATAATATCCTGACAAAAACATGGAAAAATAAAATATGCATTGATCTTGCCAGTTCAGAATAGCTGGTGCAAAAGATATAAAAATTGCACAAATGAACTGTTTCATTGTATTTGGGTTGGAAACAGAAAAGAAATCTAGTAAAATGATCAATGTCAAAATTAGGCTCTAAATGTAAGCATTAAGCAGCAGTAACTTGAAAGCCGAGCTATTTATTTCCTTTTAAATCTTTTCCATCCTCTCATCACTACCTGCTCGTGAAGGCAGAGGTAATATACTTTTAGAGTTGCTTTCTGCAATCTCAACGCGCGAACAGGTATTTAATGAGGACCTCCTCTTGACTTATGACTTATATCCACTAACATTGCAGTGGGAAATGCAAAAAGAGCAAATATTACAACAAGGATGCCTAGGAAATTTTCAGTAAATGCTGAAAAAATTCTACAGCGGGTCTCACAGTTCATGAGAAGGACATAAGATATCAATCCCATGCATGATCACATATATCAGTCACCAGCGGAACAAGGTCTTACTGCAGCTTAGATAAGAACAAGTTGTACTATCATTTATCACATGTGAAATCAATGCATAGAATATGGATAGTTAATTGAAGAAGTGAGATAAGATGGCGTATAAAAATTAAATTTCCTCCACGAGGCAATACCTCCATCTCCACGAGTACCAAAATACAAGAATGCAGTATCGTTACTTGTGCATTCTCCTTTACTTTGCCTAGAAGCAGGATCAGCATTATCACTTTGTAAACGAGGGGGAGAAGTGGAGGTTGAATCTGAGTAGATGGTATGAGAATGAGACAGAAATGGAGCATTGCTGACAATGTTCTCAGTGGCACTCATACAAGCTCTGAAACCTAAGGGAGAGGAAATACCATGTTTAGTTTTTCCTGCAAAAATTTGAACAATCAAGGAGCCTCTGCAATAAAAATGGGGACCAAAAAAGGAAACATGAGCTGAAAATTTGTTTAACCTGATGATGACAGATAGATTAAAAGTACTCCATCAGGGGGCAGCTCCTCACATAAGGTAGCCAAAACCTGCCATGAGAAAGCACAAAGCCATGTGACTTATGATGATACATATATCAAAAAGAAACTCAGAGAATTCTCTGGCATATATGCCTAGCCATTTTAGCACTTTTGCATTTATGAAGAGGAATGCTATATTTTGCACTGTAACATACAAGAGCACATATAGTTGCACAAACACAAGCAAAGAGATAGAAATAGGAGGGAGATGCAAATCGCCATGGATTTGACACCTCCTAAGAACACTTGTAAAGCTCCATACTGATCAGATGCAGCTCAACATCTTTGATTTGATTAGAATATGTAATTACCTCTTTATTGCACATAAGCTCTGTTCATGATCCTATCTAAACTATAAGAAAACCGCAATAGCTTACATATGATGAGAAATAACTTGCAAAGCCTGTTCATTCTGTTATCTAACTCAAAGTTATTTTGAGTTTTCAGCCACAAAAAAAAAAAAAAAAAAAAAGACGACAAACTTATTGTCTAATCACGGCTGTGTTCTTAACTTTCTTTCGTTTTGAGCATCATAAGAATTGCCCACTCCTACTCCCAAAGACTTCTTAGTTTCTTTTCCATTGATTTTGTACAAAATGGTTTCTGTACTTGTCCTCAAAAAATCTAAGCACCCAAAACAAGTTACACCATTATTATTCTATCCCCTGGAAAATATTCCTTGTTGCCTTTTGCATTCAAAAGAAAATGCCTCCTTGTTTTTATATTGTTCATCATTGAGAAGTATATAACAGAAAACAGCACTATCTAACCTACTAAGGCCACGTTTGGACCATAATCCATTACAATCAGGCAGCAGATTAGCAAATTTGATGCATCATCACTCACTGCTAGAAAATGGGTGACAGATGGCCGATATAATAGGGCTTTCCTCGGATTTGCTGGCAAAGTAGGATCGGCTATATCTTGGGAGTGGTTAACGCGAATGGGCCCTGGACCCCCATTCTGACCAATTTTAGTACCACTTGACTGGTAGAATGAGCCACTTGGTTCCCATTCAAGGCACTGAAGCATCCTAAAAGTGTCAAGAGATAGCTCCGAGAACTTGACCTGACAGAAAAATAAAGGAACAACTTTTCATCATAATCAACGTAGAAAAGCAAGACAGAGAAAGCTAAAACTCAAATTTGATTGTGCAAACATAATACGTGAAACCCTAACCTCAGTTCCATAGTGCATGTAAAACTAAATCAAAAGCCAAAACTCACTACCTGCACACATATACATATTTGCATATATTGGTGGAATGGGAGAAAGAGAAAAGCTTAGTACCTAACCTCATTATGATGGTAGCTGCTCATTATCGCATCCCGTAATCTTAAATTTCTAAGCGAGATAGATTTCGCAACCCGTGGCAGTGAATCCGGATGAGGGTCCAGAACAAGACTATATCTTAAAGGTCTAACATTCAAAAAAACTGTGTCAGCTCTCACAAATCTAGCTATTTCCTGAAGCACCAGCTTCCATTCCTTAAAATCAGCATCCTGAAAACAAGATTAGTGCAAACTCAATACTCAAAACAAATTAGAAGCAACTGAAAGCCAAAAATATCTACCATGAGTCAGGAATTTGAATGGAATCATGACAGATGAAAACAAAGAAATTCACGATCCCTTTTCGATTTTCAGGGTCTCTAATTTTGAAGTTTTAACTATTTTCTTCATTATTGCACAAAACTGACAAATATTTTTGTTCTCTAAAAATTTTTCAGTGACTAAAATGAAATGGATAAAAGACAAGATTGGAGAGAAGCATGGTTGTTAAATGTTGTTTTTATGTTACTAATTTCATCCCATAATTTCCTTTTCCATTCTTCCATATCACACCATCCCACTACCCTAACATGCATGCAGTAAGTAAATTTGTTTTTCCAAATAAGAGGTTAAAAGAGACTACATGATAGATTCTGTCTAAAGTGATTGATTTGAATAAGAAAAACATAAAACAGTTAATATATCAAAAGCTGTTCAAAATGTTACTCCAAAGAGCTATGATAAACCACCTACAGAAGATGTGATAGAACAACAGAAGATGTGATAGAGCAATGGCAAGAAAAAAAGAACCTGGAATGTTCTCTTGCACTCGTCAACCAACAATTTGAGCTGAGTAACCAACTGATGCACCATATCTCGTCGGTTCAAAACCAAACACACCATCAGAAATCTAGCAATAAATCTTAATTGTTTGTTTGCAAGACTGAGATCTTGAAACATCCCCTCCTTAAAATATTCACGTGTCAGTATTGCTTCATAAAAGATATATGACTCTGATAAATAACTCGTGTCACTTGTTCGCATATACTGCCCATAATAAAGCTGTGCAATCCGAGATGCAATCTCACCGATCTCCCATCTCTTGAGATCTGCTTCCATCAGCTTCTGCCGATTCTCTTGCTGAAACTTCCATAGCTGTGTGTACACCTTGAATACCTTATAGAAATATGTATCATACCTGAAATCAAACCAACAATAAAAATAATTCTTTACCACCCTCGAATTTAATGTAAACCAGAGCACCATTGTTCAATTGGAAATCCACAATTATGTTGATCTTGCATTACACTGTACAATAGTCATAATAATCACCATTTAGTTGCTAAAAGAAAAGGGGGAAAAGGGGGGTATTATTTGTGAGAGACATGTTCATGGCACTAATTGGCGTCTAATGCAAGAATGAATACCTATGAAAGAAAAGATCATTTCTAACTTCTCTTTGAGGACCATGGAATAGCAAGGAAAAGGAATGCTGATTGGCCGCTGAGAAAAAAAAGCAGGAAAATAAAAAGGAACTCTCAAGTTCTGAATACAATATTCACCCATGCACTCCCCATTCAATTGAAAACACTATCTCGAGCTGCAACTAAATTCAGAATTAATCATAAAAACGAACACAAAATATCAAAAACATTGAGAGCGATAATAACCTGTTCCGTTCATAGTAGGGCAAGTCCCTGATCTTGGAGAACTTCTTGTCGGCTTTCTCGACCAGAGACCAATACACTTCAATCACAGGAATGTTTCCACTCTGGTGTAACATCTTAACCTTAATTGGTTTCAATCGAGAAATGCGATTCTGGTTCTCATAAGGATCACGATTTACGACAAATTTCGGCCGCTGATCAATTCATTATACGATTGATCGTGGCACGTAAAGGAAGCGCCGGTGGGAAGGAAGAAGAAGAAGACGACGAAAGCTTGGTAATTCCGGTGGATTAGGACATGACGTAAGCGGAGTATAAACTGGACACTCAGCTGAAGCCGGAAGCAGAGTTTAGGGACGCAACCAGTTATTTGGGTTACATTTAGCTGGGCTTCGAGCCTAAACCACCAACGAAGCCCATATCTGTCATTCTTGGCCCATAACTTTAATGCTATTGGATGGCCCATATACCAGTTATTTGGGTTAAATGAACAACTCGGCTTCCCCTCATATTTGCTTTGTACATTTTCAGGTTTTTTTGAAACGAGAAAGGGGATACATATGTATATTTTAAGGTTTCTGTTGTAAATTCAGACCCTCACACATTAACAATATTGTTAACTTTGGGTTGTCCGTTCCAGTGGATACATCGGACTCACACAGCTTTGTTTCCCCAGTGGATACATCGGACCCACACAGCTTTGTTTTCCCTTAGGCCCAAGCATGTTATAACTCCACACTTTCATACACACCAACAATAGTCCGTTTTGGGTTGTCTAATTTTCATTGATACATCAGACAGTTTTGTTCCTTCTTAAACCCAAGCAAGTGGGTTAGGCCCAACTCACTTAAACTTAGGAAAAAATCTTGTTAGTGATTGAGAGTGGGCTTAGTCTTATAAATAAGACATTATTGGCCACATATTTCGATGTGGGACTTTAACAGTTTCTCCTGCGGGTTTGTTTCATTTTCTACTATTTTTCTCTTCATTTATTGAGAGAAAATTTAGTTCACCTAGAATTTCTTTTAGGTTGAGTATAGGTTTCTTAATTCGTGCATATCCGAGAAGATATAATTCTCCAATAAAAACCTTCACCAGTTCTTGAGTTTTGGCCTCTCCAATGTTTGCTTCTCCAATGTTTGCAGTATGCTACAATTTTCTATGAGACTTGGCTCCAAATCTGCTGGTGTCCATGTAGTGAGCACCAGATTGGCATTTGCTGATAATATATAATTCTCCAATAAAAACCTTCACCAGTTCTTGAGTTTTGGCCTCTCTCCCTTGATTTTTCTTTGTTTCGATTACTTTTTTGAGTGCCCTTGTGGCTATCGATAAGTTCTGTCTGCTGATGCTGTAACATGTTGGTCCCATTTTATTTTTTTTCCAATTATAAGTGGGTGATGCTTTGTACTAGGATTTGAGATTATATGGATCAGAACAGGATCCCAGTAAAAAGCATCTCAGTCATTCCAATGATGGATGTGTCACTCTATGGTTCAATCATAAGGTTTTGTAGATCCCTACACTTATATCAATCAAGGGACAAGATCTATTACTGAGATAACTGAGATGTCTTTTACTGAGATCCCTAACATTTTTATATATGGATATGGTTTCAGCTACATGGATGAAATGGATTTGTTGCTTTGAGTGGTGGAAATCACTTCTTGCTTTTCATTATCCAACAATTAAATCATAGGGAATAATGTAGTTATTATTTCCACTCTTAATCCTTGTAAATTCACATATACCAAACATTGGAATACAATGTTTTTGTTACAATTCTTTCACCAACTAAAAATCAGAATTCTTGGAATTTCCATTCTCATTCTCATTCCCACGATGAACTGAGCATAGTGTTAGTATTATAGTTTTGAATACAAACTACAAGCCCGTAAAATATGGACTTGAACAGAGAAGCCTAGAAATAGAGATCATTAATAAATGCTTTGGAATATATATTATATACTAAGAGACATCTTCATGGAAAAGTAAAACATGCTTTTTTCTTCTTAAGAAGATTACAGATCTGATTGTATTTATTTATCTAATAATGTAGATAAGAGAATTTGTGAACTTCGAACAGAAACCCGATTACATTGGCAAAACACCGGATTACTGGCAAAACACCGGATTACAAACTCCATCGGAATATACCCTAATAGACTAAACCAACAAAAAAATAATAACTTGAGCACACCGTATCGGACTACGCTGAATTAAACAAACAAACATATAAAATAATTCGAGCAAAGGCAGATCTGACAATTTGAACAATCCTCCAAACATATTTGAAAATAGCTCTAGATTTATATTTAGATCAAGATCCATCAAAATCATACTTATCAATACCTAAACTTGAAGTTTTGAAATTCGAAACATGTTATCTTCGATCATACACTCTTGAATTAATCACAATATCTCCAAAGCAAAAAATTCAAGGGATAGTCCCACCATTTGCCCATATTATTGAAACAAACCATCAAAGAAAAACATTAAAAAATTATTTGGGGAGAAGGGGAGTTGGGTGGAAGAGCGCGCCGGTTCTTCCTCTCCAAACTTAAAAGATGAATCGACAGATGGTTTTAGAGAGAAGACAGATAGAAAAATTGAGAGAGAAATAACACAAGCTCTTTTGAAATTGCAGATTATAATTTAACAATAAATTCAAAATCTAACCACCACAATTTGTTAATGAGCAGTTAGAGACAAAACAAATTTCTTTAGAACATGAAGACACTTGGTCCTTGTGGGTTCTATCGCTACATCCCCATGATAACCTCCTTCTTCAAAATGATACTCCACTTGAACACCCTTTTCTTTCAACATCTTGGCCAACCCAATTTGCCAATCATAAAAAAGGTCCCCATCACTCCCAATCACCAACACCATCCATCCCAACCGTTTAATCTCATCAATCAATGTTTTTCCACCACCACCCACCGTTGGATTACAATACTCGTGATCACGATTGGCACCAATTGGCAAGGACAACTCCCACATCAGATCACTAATTATTGGCACCGCAAATGGATGGTTAACCCTCGTCTCAGATTCCGTTCTCTCGGACCCACCAAAGAACGGTTGATGCAATATCAACCCTTTGATCTTTAACGGCAAGAGATTATCAAACTCTGCAGCCGCACGTAGACCTGCATGGTAGGCTATGTTGCCACCTGCACTACCTCCCATGATCAAACATCTTGTAACATCAGCGTAGTCCTTGAGCCAAGCATCTTCATCTTGGTTGGTTTTGATCCAGTGGAATGCTTCCATAGCATCATCGTAGGCCGCAGGCAGCCGATGCTCTGGGGCGAGTCTATATTCGACGGATACCACAGTGGCCTGAAATTGCAGTGCCATGTCGGCGCAAAAATCGTGAAATGAAGATTCAGCCGTGCTGCCTATAACGAACCCTCCACCATGGAAATACACTATGAGTGGGAGTTTGGAGGAAGAACAATCTTCAAGTGCTTCTCGGGGCAGGAATATCCGAGCCCATGTGTTGTTTGAGTCGTTGATGGTTACATCTTTGGAAAGAACAGGGCCAGATTGGTTTGGATCGGGTGTAGGTGAGGTTATAGGGGAAAAGGTGGTTTGCCTTCCGGTGATCGTTCCATCGGAATTGGTAAGACCAAGAAGGAATTGTTGGAGATCAGTGGGAGAATTGATTTCTAGAGTGTCATTAGACATGGTAGCAGTAGCAAGCTAAGTTATAAAACTACTTAGCTTCTATATATCAGTAGCAAGCTAAGTTGTAAAATATAAAACTTGTTAGCTTCTATATATATATATGCTGGAGAGGTGTGCTACTCTAGTTTTGCTCGGTAGAGAGTGGTGAGTAATTTACTAATTTCTCGTGGCTTTGAATTTCTGATGGGTTTTTTTTTATATATATATTATTTTTCTTTTTTCAAAAACGTGATTGTTGAGGGCTGCTACCCCTGAGGTGGACAACTCACCATGATTAATTAAATTACATTATTGTCTGTTGTTTTGTCCTTTTTTTTGTCATATTTCCTCCTATTTTCTTCTACTTCCTTCCTTACTTTTTTGCCGTATCTCCTCGTAATGAGTCCAGGTTTTGGTTCATCTCCGGCTGTAAAGCCATCAATCATAGCAGACACTTTCACTAGGATCTCATTTTATACAATTGTTCATTTTATGAATATGAAAAGCCAACAGGATTTATGCATCTGGAAAGCCAAAGCTCCATTTCCACACATACAATTAATACACAGAGAGAGAATCCACTACAGTCTGCCACTGAATTCCATTTTGAGAGAAAAATCAGTCACGATGTTCGAGGAGTGTGGGGACAAGAAGATGGAGTGTGAGGAGTGATTGGCTGTGAAGGAGTTTGGGGGAAGTAAGAGGCTGAGGGTGGTTCCATAGTGCATGTAAAACTAAATCAAAAGCCAAAACTCACCACCCGCACACATATACATATTTGCATATATTGGTGGAACGGGAGAAAGAGAAAAGCTTAGTACCTAACCTCATTATGATGGTAGCTGCTCATTATCGCATCCCGTAATCTTAAATTTCTAAGCGAGATAGATTTCGCAACCCGCGGCAGCGAATCCGGATGAGGGTCCAGAACAAGACTATATCTTAAAGGTCTAACATTCAAAAAAACTGTGTCAGCTCTCACAAATCTAGCTATTTCCTGAAGGACCAGCTTCCATTCCTTAAAGTCAGCATCCTGAAAACAAGATTAGTGCAAACTCAATACTCAAAACAAATTAGAAGCAACTGAAAGCCAAAAATATCTACCATGAGTCGGGAGTTTGAATGGAATCATGACAGATGAAAACAAAGAAATTCACAATCCCTTTTCGATTTTCAGGGTCTCTGATTTTGAAGTTTTAACTATTTTCTTCATTATTGCACAAAACTGACAAATATTTTTGTTCTCTAAAAATTTTTCAGTGACTAAAACGAAGTGGATAAAAGACAAGATTGGAGAGTTTGAGAACCCCAACACACATGGGAAGCATGGTTGTTAAATGTTGTTTTTATGTTACTAATTTCATCCCATAATTTCCTTTTCCATTCTTCCATATCACACCATCCCACTACCCTAACATGCATGCAGTAAGTAAATTTGTTTTTCCAAATAAGAGGTTAAAAGAGACTACATGATAGATTCTGTCTAAAGTGATTGGTTTGAATAAGAAAAAGATAAAACAGTTAATATATCAAAAGCTGTTCAAAATGTTACTCCAAAGAGCTATGATAAACCACCAACAGAAGATGTGATAGAGCAATGGCAAGAAAAAAAGAACCTGGAATGTTCTCTTGCACTCGTCAACCAACAATTTGAGCTGAGTAACCAACTGATGCACCATATCTCGTCGGTTCAAAACCAAACACACCATCAGAAATCTAGCAATAAATCTTAATTGTTTGTTTGCAAGACTGAGATCTTGAAACATCTCCTCCTTGAAATATTCACGTGTCAGTATTGCTTCATAAAAGATATATGACTCTGATAAATAACTCGTGTCACTTGTTCGCATATACTGCCCATAATAAAGCTGTGCAATCCGAGATGCAATCTCACCGATCTCCCATCTCTTGAGATCTGCTTCCATCAGCTTCTGCCGATTCTCTTGCTGAAACTTCCATAGCTGTGTGTACACCTTGAATACCTTATAGAAATATGTATCATACCTGAAATCAAACCAACAATAAAAATAATTCTTTACCACCCTCGAATTTAATGTAAACCAGAGCACCATTGTTCAATTGGAAATCCACAATTATGTTGATCTTGCATTACACTGTACAATAGTCATAATAATCACCATTTAGTTGCTAAAAGAAAAGGGGGAAAAGGGGGGTAATATTTGTGAGAGAAATGTTCATGGCACTAATTGGCGTCTAATGCAAGAATGAATACCTATGAAAGAAAATACCATTTCTAACTTCTCTTTGAGGACCATGGAATAGCAAGGAAAAGGATTGCTGTTTGGTCACTGAGAAAAAAAGAGCAGGAAAATAAAAAGGAACTCTCAAGTTCTGAATACAATATTCACCCATACACTCCCCCATTCAATTGAAAAAACTAACTCGAGCTGCAACTAAATTCAGAATTAATCATAAAAACAAACATAAAATATCAAAAACATTGAGAGCGTAGCGATAGTAACCTGTTCCGTTCATAGTAGGGCAAGTCCCTGATCTTGGAGAACTTCTTGTCGGCTTTCTCGACCAGAGACCAATACACTTCAATCACAGGAATGTTGCCACTCTGGTGTAACATCTTAACCTTAATTGGTTTCAATCGAGAAATGCGATTCTGGTTCTCATAACGATCACGATTTCCGACAAATTTCGGCCGCTGATCAATTCATTATACGATTGATCGTGGCACGTAAAGGAAGCGCCGGTGGGAAGGAAGAGAAGAAGAAGACGACGACGAAAGCTTGGTAATTCCGGTGGATTAGGACATGACGTAAGCGGAGTATAAACTGGACACTCAGCTGAAGCCGGAAGCAAAGTTTAGGGACGCAACCAGTTATTTGGGTTAAATTTAGCTGGGCTTCGAGCCTAAACCACCAACGAAGCCCGTATCTGTCATGCTTGGCCCATAACTTTAATGCTATTGGATGGCCCATATTCCAGTTATTTGGGTTAAATGAACAACTCGGCTTCCCCTCATATTTGCTCATATTTGCTTTGTACATTTTCAGGTTTTTTTGAAACGAGAAAGGGGATACATCGGGTCCGCACAACTTTATTTCCCCTTAGGTCCAAGCATATTGTAAATCCACACCCCCATACACATCAATAATATTGTCCACTTTGGAGGTATGTATAGTGGCTGGGGTATGTATAGTGGCTCGGGTATGTATATTTCACACATCAACAATTTATCCTCACACATCAATAATATTGTTCACTTTGGGTTGTCCGGCTTTGTTCCTTCTTAGACCCAAGTAAGTGGGTTAGGCCCAACTCACTTAAACCTTTGAAAAAGTCTTGTTAGTGGTTAATGGTGGGCTTAGTCTTATAAATAAGACATTAGTGGCCACATCTTTCGATGTGGGACTTTAACAGTTTCTCCTGTAGGTTTGTTTTATTTTCTACTATTTTTCTCTTTCATTTATTGAGAGAAAATTTAGTTCACCTAGAATTTCTTTTAGGTTGAGTATAGGTTTCTTAATTCGTGCATACCCGAGAAGATACTTAGCCTCACCTATTGCTTCTCCAATGTTTGCAGTATGCTACAATTTTCTATGAGACTTGGCTCCAAATCGATCTGCTGGTGTCCATGTGGTGACCACCAGATTGGTATTTGCTGATAATATATAATTCTCCAATGAAAACCTTCACCAGGTCTTGAGTTTTGGCCTCTCTCCCTTGCTTTTTCTTTGTTTCGATTACGTTTATGAGTGCCCTTTTGGCTATCGATAAGTTCTGTCTGCTGGTGCTGTGACATGTTGGTCCCATTTTATTTTTTTTCAATTATAAGTGGGTGATGCTTTGTACTAGGATTTGAGATTATATGGATCAGAAGTGATAGGGATCCCGTAAAAAGTATCTCAGTCATTCTAGTGGTGGATGTTTCACTTTATGGTTCAATCACAAAGTTTTATACACCTACACTTATATCAATCAAGGGACAAGAGCTATTACTGAGATAACTGAGATGCCTTTTACTGGGATTCTTAACATTTTTATAGATGGATATGGTTTCAGCTACATGGATGAAATGGATTTGTTGCTTTGAGTGGTGGAAATCACTCATTCCAGTTCTTGCTTTTCATTATCCAACAATTAAATCATAGGGAATAATGTAGTTTTTGGCCAATTATTTCCACTCTTAATCCTTGTAAATTCACATATACCAAACATTGAAATACAACGTTTTTGTTACAATTCTTTCACCAACTAAAAATCAGAATTCTTAGAATTTCCATTGTTATTCTCATTCCCACGATGAACTGAGCATAGTGTTAGTATTATAGTTTTGAATACAAACTGAGTTCCTTAACAAGGCTTCTACAAGCCCGCAAAGTATAGACTTGAACAAAGAAGTCTAGAAACAGAGATCATTAATAAATGCTTTGGAATATATATTATATACTAAGAGACATCTTCATGGAAAAGTAAAACATGCTTTTTTCTTCTTAAGAAGATTACAGATCTGATTGTATTTATTTATCTAATAATGTAGATAAGAGAATTTGTGAACTTCGAACAGAAACCCGATTACATTGGCAAAACACCGGATTACTGGCAAAACACCGGATTACAAACTCCATCGGAATATACCCTAATAGACTAAACCAACAAAAAAATAATAACTTGAGCACACCGTATCGGACTACGCTGAATTAAACAAACAAACATATAAAATAATTCGAGCAAAGGCAGATCTGACAATTTGAACAATCCTCCAAACATATTTGAAAATAGCTCTAGATCCATATCCAGATCTAGATCCATCGAAATCATACTTATCTATACCTGAACTTGAAGTTTTAAAATTCAGAACATGTTATCTTCGATCATACACTCTTGAAATAATCACACTATCTCCAAAGCAAAAAATTCAAGGGATAGTCCCACCATTTGCCCATATTATTGAAACAAACCATCAAAGAAAAACATTAAAAAATTATTTGGGGAGAGGGGGAGTTGGTGGAAGAGCGCACCGGTTCTTCCTCTCCAAACTTGAAAGATGAATTGACAGATGGTTTTAGAGAGAAGGTAGATAGAAAAGTTGAGAGAGAAATAAAACAAGCTCTTTTGAAATTGCAGATTATAATTTAACAATAAATTCAAAATCTAACCACCACAATTTGTTAATGAGCAGTTAGAGACAAAACAAATTTCTTTAGAACATGAAGACACTTGGTCCTTGTGGGTTCTATCGCTACATCCCCATGATAACCTCCTTCTTCAAAATGATACTCCACTTGAACACCCTTTTCTTTCAACATCTTGGCCAACCCAATTTGCCAATCATAAAAAAGGTCCCCATCACTCCCAATCACCAACACCATCCATCCCAACCGTTTAATCTCATCAATCAATGTTTTTCCACCACCACCCACCGTTGGATTACAATACTCGTGATCACGATTGGCACCAATTGGCAAGGACAACTCCCACATCAGATCACTAATTATTGGCACCGCAAATGGATGGTTAACCCTCGTCTCAGATTCCGTTCTCTCGGACCCACCAAAGAACGGTTGATGCAATATCAACCCTTTGATCTTTAACGGCAAGAGATTATCAAACTCTGCAGCCGCACGTAGACCTGCATGGTAGGCTATGTTGCCACCTGCACTACCTCCCATGATCAAACATCTTGTAACATCAGCGTAGTCCTTGAGCCAAGCATCTTCATCTTGGTTGGTTTTGATCCAGTGGAATGCTTCCATAGCATCATCGTAGGCCGCAGGCAGCCGATGCTCTGGGGCGAGTCTATATTCGACGGATACCACAGTGGCCTGAAATTGCAGTGCCATGTCGGCGCAAAAATCGTGAAATGAAGATTCAGCCGTGCTGCCTATAACGAACCCTCCACCATGGAAATACACTATGAGTGGGAGTTTGGAGGAAGAACAATCTTCAAGTGCTTCTCGGGGCAGGAATATCCGAGCCCATGTGTTGTTTGAGTCGTTGATGGTTACATCTTTGGAAAGAACAGGGCCAGATTGGTTTGGATCGGGTGTAGGTGAGGTTATAGGGGAAAAGGTGGTTTGCCTTCCGGTGATCGTTCCATCGGAATTGGTAAGACCAAGAAGGAATTGTTGGAGATCAGTGGGAGAATTGATTTCTAGAGTGTCATTAGACATGGTAGCAGTAGCAAGCTAAGTTATAAAACTACTTAGCTTCTATATATCAGTAGCAAGCTAAGTTGTAAAATATAAAACTTGTTAGCTTCTATATATATATATGCTGGAGAGGTGTGCTACTCTAGTTTTGCTCGGTAGAGAGTGGTGAGTAATTTACTAATTTCTCGTGGCTTTGAATTTCTGATGGGTTTTTTTTTATATATATATTATTTTTCTTTTTTCAAAAACGTGATTGTTGAGGGCTGCTACCCCTGAGGTGGACAACTCACCATGATTAATTAAATTACATTATTGTCTGTTGTTTTGTCCTTTTTTTTGTCATATTTCCTCCTATTTTCTTCTACTTCCTTCCTTACTTTTTTGCCGTATCTCCTCGTAATGAGTCCAGGTTTTGGTTCATCTCCGGCTGTAAAGCCATCAATCATAGCAGACACTTTCACTAGGATCTCATTTTATACAATTGTTCATTTTATGAATATGAAAAGCCAACAGGATTTATGCATCTGGAAAGCCAAAGCTCCATTTCCACACATACAATTAATACACAGAGAGAGAATCCACTACAGTCTGCCACTGAATTCCATTTTGAGAGAAAAATCAGTCACGATGTTCGAGGAGTGTGGGGACAAGAAGATGGAGTGTGAGGAGTGATTGGCTGTGAAGGAGTTTGGGGGAAGTAAGAGGCTGAGGGTGGTTCCATAGTGCATGTAAAACTAAATCAAAAGCCAAAACTCACCACCCGCACACATATACATATTTGCATATATTGGTGGAACGGGAGAAAGAGAAAAGCTTAGTACCTAACCTCATTATGATGGTAGCTGCTCATTATCGCATCCCGTAATCTTAAATTTCTAAGCGAGATAGATTTCGCAACCCGCGGCAGCGAATCCGGATAATTATGTACAAACCGCTGAGGGTGGAAGTTCGGTTTAACGGTTCGGTTTGGAACCGGAAACCACGAAACCGAATATTTTCGGTTTGCTGTTTTTATAAACCGGACCAGACCGTTTAATATGTACAAACCGTTTTAAACCGAACCGAAAATTTCGGTTTGGTTTTCGGTTTTACCGGTTTAAACCGGATAATTATTTGTATATATGAATTTCTTATCTCTGAACCTGTAAACCTACATTATGTATCTGTTTCAATTGCAAATTGCATTCTGTAGAAACTAGAAATCAACATGTTCAAATGCAAATTGGTAAATCACAATTCTCAAACATACATGCTTGAAGTTCCACTAATCCTTCACTCATTGAGTCCTTGGCAATTAAAAACATTAAAACAATCACAAAAATTAAACATGAAAACAGTTATTAAGTTCAGTAGTTCAAAATGTTACATTAATCCAAAGTCCAGACCATGAAAAGCTAAAAACAGCCGCACACATTCAGACTCCATTGCTATTGTAATTGATAGGCACGGGACCACCACCTAATTATAAATTTGAAACATACATTAGTATATACTTAAGAATTAAAATATTAAAGTTGCTAATGTGCTATGTACAGCAAAAGAAACCAAGAAAGAACTTATTATTCATTATAGTGATCCTTTAAATTAGTATACCTGTAAAATATCTTCACATTCGAGGCTGCGTTGCTCTTGAACTACCAACCCTATTCTTGCTTTTTGCCAATTCTGTGATCAACAAGAAAGTGCATAGACAACAATTAGATAATCATGAATAAGTGCTTCAACAGTCATAAAAAATGAAGTGTAATTTATTTTACCTTGTTCAAAGGCCTCTTGTTCTCCCAAATCTTCCACCACCCTTAATGTATGAAGAAGAGGTAGACCTCCAAGCCAATCGTCCACGCAAATAAGTGATTCAACAATTTTAGGAGTGAGGGAACTCCTAAATGCATCAAGAACTCGTCCACCCGTGCTAAAAGCCGATTCAGATGCCACAGTAGAAATGGGAATTGCCAAGAGGTCACGGGCTATAGCCGAGAGGACAGGAAACCTAACAGAATTAATCTTCCACCAAGTCAGCACATCAAAATCCTCACCATCCTCGACAATTTCATTGCCTTCTCCTAGATTACAGAACACAATGGTACAAGAATATTAGATAGAATGAAGAACCTGAGTCGACCAGCAGACTAGAACAGCCGACTAACAGGAACACCTCTAGAACCGATGACAGAGAATACAGAATAGCTCCAAGCCTCCAGCAGAGAGTAGAACAAGCGACAGCAAAAAATAGAACAATAAATAGCACAGAACCGAGTCAAATCCCAGCGCAACAAGCGAAGAACATTCGTATGCGAATTTTAGGGTTCAACTGTTCAAGCATCTGCAATTGCAAGGTGAACTAGTGAAGTCGCGCAGGCGGCGCAGCAAAGGACTAGAAGAGGGAGTTTAACTGGGCTGTTCTGATTGGGCCAAAGAAGAAAATTGGGTCAAAAGACTAAAGAAATTGGGCTGAAAGACTAATTTGTATATATTGTTTTATTTATATAAAATTATAAAAATATTATTAAACATAAATTACTATTCGGTTTTCGGTTTGAAACCGAATTATAATTGTTGAGACCGGACCGTAAACCGAAAACCGAATAACATGCATTTTCTAACCCGAAACCGGACCGTAAACCGAAAAACCGGACCAAATGATTTTTTCCGGTTTGGTTTACGGTTTGGATTACGGTTTGGTTTGGTTTTTTACACCCCTAAGGTGAGGTTATAGGGGAAAAGGTGGTTTGCCTTCCGGTGATCGTTCCATCGGAATTGGTAAGACCAAGAAGGAATTGTTGGAGATCAGTGGGAGAATTGATTTCTAGAGTGTCATTAGACATGGTAGCAGTAGCAAGCTAAGTTATAAAACTACTTAGCTTCTATATATCAGTAGCAAGCTAAGTTATAAAATATAAAACTTGTTAGCTTCTATATATATATATGCTGGAGAGGTGTGCTACTCTAGTTTTGCTCGGTAAAGAGTGGTGAGTAATTTACTGCCTGTTTGGCAGGGCGGCTCCACAAGCGGAGCCGCCCACGGAGCCGCTTTGCGGCTCCGTCATGCCAAACAGGCGAAAAGCGCCAGCGGATCCGCTGGCGCAAAAGAAGCTCCCATTGGGAGCTTCTTTTGTACAGCGGTTTTGCCGCTGTAGCTTTTTGGCGTGGGTCCCACGCCAAAAAGCTGCAGCTTTTTTTTAAAATTTTTTTTAATGTGTGGGTCCCACACTTTTTAGATAAAAGTATTATTATTTTATTAATGGGACCCACTTAATTGTGTTTAATGGTTTAAATAAAACTATTTTTTAATAAATTAATTATATTTATGTATTTATAACTATTATAACAGTAAATTTAATATTAAAATAAAATTAATTTAATTTAAAAAATACAAATAAAATATTTATATTTAAGACTTTTAATTTTATAGGTGTTTAATTTTAATACATAATGATAAATTAAAAAATACAATAAATATAAGAAAATTAATTGATTACTTAAATATAAATTAAAAAATACAATAAATGTAAGAAAATTAAGTTGATTAATTAAAAATTACTTCAAATTAATTTTAAATATAAATTATATTTGATTAATTAAATGAATACTTAAAATTAATTTTAATAAGAATTATATTTATTAGATTACTTTTAATATAAATATAAAAAACTAATATTATAATACTTTAATTCAACAGTTTTTCCGCTAACGTCAGTTTTTATTTCACCAAACACCTCACAGCATATTTCACAGCTTTAAGCTCAGCATATTTTTTACAGCATTTCCGCTAGCATTGAAAATCAATTTTTCCGCTGTGCCAAACGGAGCCTTACTAATTTCTTGTGGCTCTGAATTTCTGTTGGGTTTTTTTTTTTTAATTTATTATTTTTATTTTTTCAAAAACGTGATTGTTGAGACTTGAGAAGGCGGCTATCCCTGAGGTGGACAACTCACCTTTATTAAATTACATTATTGTCTGTTGTTTCGTCCTTTTTTTTGTCATATTTCCTCCTATTTTCTTCTACTTCCTTACTTACTTTTTTGCCATATCTCCTTGTAATAAGTCCAGGTTTTGGTTCATCTCCGGCCGTAAAGCCATCAATCCTAGCAGACACTTTAACTAGGTTCTCATTTATACAATTGTTCATTTTATGAATATGAAAAGCCAACAGGATTTATGCATCTGGAAAGCCAAAGCTCCATTTCCACACATACAATTAATACACAGAGAGAGAATCCACTACAGTCTGCCACTGAATTCCATTTTGAGAGAAAAATCAGTCACGATGTTCGAGGAGTGTGGGGGCAAGAAGATGGAGTGTGAGGAGTGATTGGCTGTGAAGGAGTTTGGGGGAAGTAAGAGGTTGAGGGTGGTTCAGCTATAAGATTGAACCAATGGTTCAAATTTAAAAATTTTCAAATATTTCAGCTATGGGGAATTCCAGCCCCCTATCTCTTAAAAGATCCTCTACACTCCAAAATTAGTCGCTGAAAAGTTCAGCGTGGCTGTCTCACTAAGGTTGACAAGGGTTCGGGTAATCTTTCAATTAAAAAATATCTTAAATCATTTCCATTTAATATATGATATATAAAACCGTTTCACAAACATTTAAAATAATTTTAGGCTTTCATTATTTGTAAATATAGTAATTTGCTAGGCATTAATTGATATAGTTGACCAGCTAACAAAATGTGCAAAGAAAATTGAACCAATTTTGCTTATTCAATTAATAAACCCTAAACAAATATAATAGTTTCACACGCATAGCATATATAGTATATGCTTTATTAGGTATAGGATAACTTGTAACAAAGTTGTTTTAAATTTGGTTGCATTCTTTCTGTTTGGGAAGTTGAAACCTGAAACTAATTGTGAGACAACCAATCCATGACAAACCCATCACGTCACGACTCACACATATAGGTAGTGGCGGGCCCAGGAATTGAAATCACCGGAGGCATAAAAGTGGCGTGGGGGTCTTGGGGTAACGCCCCTGGAATTTTTTTTAGAGTTCTTATGTAATCGATTTACGAATATATACTGCAAATAGCAAAACATAGTAATAATAGTTCAAAACAATAAGAAAATACATTGTAATTATCACAATTGTTCTCTACGAGTTTTCATATTTTGAAAACGTGATATTACAACATCATTAGTAATAGTTTCAAGCAACACTTTTTCTATATAACATACAAGATAATCATTCAAAAATTGATCACTCATTCGATTGCGCAAATCTGTCTTGATAATATTCATTCCTAAAAAGGGAGAGAGATGGGTTAAGAGATTGACAAATTGAGGGGATTTGAGAGAAATTATGGCGAGAACTCTGGATCTCATGAAATACATACTTGTGCGGTTTGAAATAGGAAGAAATAGCTCGAAAGATGGAGAGAGAATGATGGAAAGAGAAGAATAAGATATAGATGAAATTTTAGAGAGAGAATCGGGAAGAAGGAGAGAGAATGGTTGAGAAATGAAAAATATTAGAGGAGAGTACATGTTATAGGTTCTTTAATAAAATTTGTTTTTTTTTTTATTAATCTATGTGGCTTGTCACATAAATTATGTAAGTTTATGGATGGAAAAATTATAAACATATATAATTTTGGTATATAGTATACCCAAACTATTAGTTTGAGTGATAAGAATGATGTATATTATCCTAGTGTCTAAAGTTCAAATCTCTCTTCCCCGTTTCAAAAAATCTAATAGATTAATATATAGTAATGGTTAAGATATTACATTTCTGGTAAGCTTTTCATGGTTTATCGTCACGAAATCAAAAGCATAAGAAACGGGATATGCATTGCTACTTGTTCGCCACGTCAGTATCCTCAATACCTAAACATACAAGTTGAACTTAACATAAATATTTGGAAGACCTACTCTAACCATATATATTCAACTTTACATATATATATATATATATATATGTATGTCTGGTACGTTAAACCACCATTAATCCACCAAACCAGAACTACAAGCACCGACAGAATTCACTAACAATGGTAGCCGAAGCCTCCACCAGTACTGCGACTCCTAGTCCCTATCCTATCAAAACTGTCGTGGTTTTAGTCCAAGAAAACCGTTCCTTCGATCACATGCTAGGATGGTTCAAATCAATGAACCCGGAAATCAACGGAGTCACGGGATCCGAATCCAATCCGGTCTCCACATCCGACGCGAACTCCTCCCGGATCGTTTTCTCCGAAGGCTCTGAATATGTTGACCCGGACCCGGGACACTCGATTCAAGACATATTCGAACAGGTTTTCGGGCAACCATGGTCCGCCGATGCTGCGACTGCCAATCTGACTCCGACAATGCAAGGATTCGCGCAAAACGCGGAGAAAGTGGAGAAGGGACTTGCAGAGAGGGTGATGAAGGGGTTTAGACCCGAATCCGTGCCGGTTTATAAGGAATTGGTGAGGAATTTTGCGGTTTGTGACCGGTGGTTCGCGTCGGTGCCGGCTTCGACGCAGCCGAATAGGTTGTTTGTGCACTCTGCGACGTCGCATGGGTTGACGAGTAATGATACGAAGTTGCTTGTTCAAGGGTTGCCGCAGAAGACCATATTTGATTCGCTTCATGAGGCCGGGTGTAGCTTTGGGATTTACTACCAGGAGCCTCCATCCACTCTTTTGTACAGGTATGTAACGCTAGCATTACCTCTCAGTTTTTTGCAATTAATTTTAAATTGTTTTAGGATTTTTATTGATATATTAGGAGCGTCCAATGGGTCGGATTACAGTATTGACCCGTTAATTTTTTAAAGGTTGATGACCGTCCGTTTACTTTGATGGGTAAAATGGGTTAACCCGTTCATCAGTACTCTCGAACCCGTAACATGTATATGTTTTTATTGAAATGGTCGGTTTTGACCTGAATCCATTTTTCAGTACCCTTGAACCCGTTCGTTAAGATACGGATTGGGTCGGACCCGCCGGGTCAAAACAGGTGTCCGGGTCAGTTGCACACCCCAAGGACTCAATATCACAAGGAAAGTTAAAAATATATAAATCATGTCATTTTTGGTTGTTATCTCTTTAAAGTTTTCATAAAATATGATTTTCCTGAAAGCAAACCGACCAACCCTAATTTATTTATTTTTTCTTTTTATAATTTTCAAGAATCAAATAAGTTGTGTCAATATAAGTATATAACATGTCAGTTGTATTGAAGTCAATGAGGGTTGCACACTTGCACTTAAATTTAAGACTTTGTATTTTTTTTAATATTTTATTTATGGAATTTAAGAGTTGACTTAGTTGGCCTATTCAAGGTTAAAACTTTGAAAGGTGACAAAAGGGTAGTATTAACAAATGCCCTAAGGACACTTATTAAAGATTGACTATATCATATCACAGTATGTCATGTGTGATGAACATTCTTCCATATATTTTTCTTAAACTAAAAAATAATGTCTTTTTCAAGTTCCAATACATTTTTTTTTCTTTCTTATCTAGTATCCCTGGCACTCATTAACATTTTCCGTGATAAAATAAGTACATGTTTTTGGGTTTATGGCCTTATGGTAGGTGCATGTCCGTTAGGAATCTTGATTCCAAAAAATAAAAAACAATTCTTTGATACATATCTTCAACAGCCAATTGCCCAATTCAGATCAGCCACTAACAATACCTAATAGGTTTCTTTCTTATATATATGATGGCATCATCAAGTGGTTTGAAAAAGAACCAAAAAAAGAAAAACAAAAAGGGAATGGAAATCCTATGTATATTTCTTTGTCTGTAGAAAACACAACTAAACTTATGTTTTATTCTTACTTTCCATTGATGTAGGAACCTTAGAGAGTTGAAATACTCAACAAAGTTCCATCCATTTGATTTGGACTTCAAAAATCACTGCAAGAAGGGAAAGCTCCCAAACTATGTGGTTGTGGAGCAAAGATTTTTCGACATACTATCATTGCCTGCTAATGACGACCATCCATCCCATGATGTCTCTGAAGGCCAAAAGTTCATCAAGGAAGTCTACGAGGCCCTACGATCCAGTCCTCAATGGAACGAAATGTTGTTCGTAATCATATACGATGAACATGGCGGATTCTATGATCATGTTCCAACTCCTGCATCATCTGGTGTTCCTAGTCCTGATGGTATTGTTGGTTCTGAGCCATATAAGTTCAAGTTTGATCGTCTCGGTGTTAGGGTTCCAGCCATTTTGATTTCTCCGTGGATTGAACCCGGAACAGGTACTATGAATCAACCTATTCATGTTAATTTGATTGAATTAATCTATGTACATTGTAATGTATAATTTGTGATGATTTTGTGTGTGTATATATGTATGTATGTATGTAGTGTTACATGGACCTTCAGGACCAGAACCTACATCAGAATTCGAGCATTCTTCGATCCCAGCAACTGTCAAAAAGATCTTCAATTTGAAGGAGTTCTTAACGAAACGTGACGCGTGGGCGGGTACTTTCGAGGGTGTTTTGAATAGAAAGACTCCAAGAACAGATTGTCCAGGTAAACAAACAAACATGATAGCCAATCCTTGATTCCTCATCATTCATAAGAACAGAACAACGTTGCTTATATAGTGAATGCATGCATGTATGTATATATGGTGCAGTTACTTTGCCTGAACCTGTGAAACTGCGCGCTGCGCAAGCAAAAGAGGATGCAAAACTGAGTGAATTCCAGCAAGAACTAGTACAATTGGCCGCGGTGTTGAAAGGTGATCATAAACTGGACATCTATCCGGACAAGCTAGTTGAGAACATGACAGTAGCCGATGCAGCTACATATGTTGAGAATGCGTTCAAGGAGTTCTGTGAGAAATGCGAGAGATCTAGAGAAAGCGGAGTAGATGAAGCTGAGATTGTTGATTTGGAGCCGAATCCACCAACCCCGCGGAAAACCTCCAAAACTTTTGTGCAGAAGTTTTTCTCTTGTATAGTTTGTGGTAATTGACTGATGATCATTTTCTCATTTTCATTTCTTGGTCTCTGTACATTGTGTATGTATTGCCTCTCTAGGATTTGATGGAACTTTAGGGTTTGCGTTCTTTGGTGGATGTTCTTGTTTGTTATGATTCCTAAGATGGTTTTTGTGCTTTTAATATGCAGTGTATAGTGTACTTGTGATAATGCGAAGCAGCCATTGCACCAACTTACTAGCTTGAAATCATAATTAGTTACAATATGCAGAGTACATTGAAATAACAGAGCATGAAAACAAATTACCAATTGTAGACGCAGGAATCTACGATCAATGTACTGTCCGTTTGAGGTCACCTGTAATCTATAAGGATTAGAGTGAGAATCATCGAGTGAAAGCTAGACACCATTGTGGTGCCGGTGAGGGAAGCTCCGACGATCAAGTTAGTAAGCTGATGGAGTGTTTAGAGATTCACCATTAGATTATCACCCGAGTGGTTGACAAATACTGTTTTTGTTCCTTCCCTTTTTAGTATCCCATGTTACCCTCCTTAACTCCTTTTGGTTGTCCTACATGTCATAAGACAAAAAAAAAATAACTGATAAAACCGTTCTCTCTCCAATCACACTAACAAACTTCTCGCTTTGGATGCTCTTTATTTGTGTCCTTATTTTGAACTTTTCTACATTGATGGGTTGCACCAGAACCCCCCATCCACCCCTCACCATCACCTCCTCTTCTAACATCTTTCACCTAAAGAAACTCTAATGGAGGGGAAGAGAGGAGACATTAGAATATACATAATCTCAGGCTTCATCTTGGCTTGCATCCTCGCGGGTGGAATTTTTCTTGGTCTCTACATTTTCCTCCCCGTCGCAGAATCTCAATCTTGGTATCCGATTGCAGGAATCGTTCTTGTAGCCATTCCATGGGCATTTTGGTTCTTTATGTATATATACAGATGTTGTTCACCAAAAAATGTGCAATTTCAAGAGCGCAGCAACATGCATAGATCTGCAGCTCCATCTACCACAACCAGGGCGACAACCAACCAACGATTATCTGTTGACTCCCCAACCTCTTCTCCTGATGGAAAACGTCACGTCCATTTTGGAGCAGTTGTCGTGTTAGGAACCGCTGACAAGGTAAATAATGTTGGTGGTGGTGATGGAGATGAAGAAGACTTGGAAGAAAATAATTCAGGCAGGCAACATGAAGGTAGAGTAACATTGGATGAGAAACCGGATTCGGTTTCTTCTAGGGAAAGTGAGCTGCCATTAACTCTTGGAATGTCATCGTCATAATAGTTCTGACTTCTGAATGTGAATTCTATAGCCGGTTTTGGAATCCTCGTCCAACTGTTTTAGGCCAATGTACGTTGATATGATTCCACCAGATGAGGCAGACATTGACAAACAAGCAGCAGCAAATTGAGGTGAAGAACAGCCTAAATGTATGGCAAGACCGGGTTGCATCGCTAGAATCTGGTGTATGATTTGAAGCAACTGCTGCAAATGATGTGAGAGAAATAGTCAGATGGATAGCATTACAGTAAGTTTGTACACATTTCTAAATCAAATGCAAGAACTATGCATCTGGTATTATGACATTTAGAAATGAAAAGATGATATACCTCGTGTGAAATCAACTTTTCCTTCTTTGACATCTTTCTTTATGAATTATGCATAAGAATAGAAGATAGGGCATTAAAACAGGTAACTGATAAACCACTCAGTCCAACATACTCCCACCCAACCCAACATGCTCTTCGATCTCACCACCATTGCCGGAGCATTTAGGGCTGTTCACGTTCATTTTCTAGGATGAACACCGATCATGTTACTGCATATTGACGAAATCGACAAAAAATTGTGCTCTTTATCGTTGTTATTATTGTAATTCCATCATTGAATTATCTGCCACATTCCGGGAAGTAGACTTTGTAGGGCTGAATAAGGAATTTGATCTTTGGAATATCAAAAACCATTCAAACACAAATGAGAATACAGATACCATCCAATGTACTTGTTAGACCCCATATTTTGGATACAGTTTCTTCTTCTTCTTTGATTGGCAGTTATAGTCATGAATGCTACTCATGCACCCAAGTTTCCTCTTCATTTTCTTTTATGGCAATCCAACGCCCTTCAAACCTCTTCTCTCTCCATCTAATTTAGGTATCTATCCTTTGTCAAGATAAATGTCAATAGCTCTATATATTCCGTCATAATTTCGGTGTGTACGAATGATGCTGCCACTGACATCTCTTCTAGTGATATGAAAGTACCTGCCTTCAAATTAATGTCACTTGCACCCTAAGCTAAAAGTTCTTCAATGAGTTCAGCCACCGTGATTAACCCTGAAATACTGGAGCCATTGTAATTACTGTGGAACTTCTTCTGATAGACTTGATATCATACAGCAGTTCCTTAGTGTAAACTTGCGAAGGCATCAAGAGGTCTTTGACAGTAGCCTGGTCTAGTTGTTTTCCAATTCCCAATCTCTAAGCTATTTCTACAATTAGGGCTAGCTTCCATGAAAATTGCTAACCTCTACATTTTAAACAATGATGTGCATGGAAGGAGCCCTTTCTCATTAGGCAAAAGCTGTTTCACTGCTTCGATGATTTCCCTCATCGAGTTCCTCTTGCAAATCAACATGTTCTCCTCATTGATGCTGCTAGAAAGTACCCATTTTCTATTGAAAAACTGACCAAGATCCAGTGCTTGGTGAAGAAATGCTTTCTAGCATTCAAAAAGCCTTAATGGTTTCATTCCAGCTTGGAAGGACTCTCTGCTCAAAAAAAGGTAAGAACCGTTATCAATAAGTTGTTAGTGCTGCGACTTTCTGTCATATCAAGGCAGTTAGCAAGGCAGATGAGGGTTACAACATTCTCGGTCGACATCTGCACTTCAAATCCCTAGAAAGACCTTGCTACAAGCTTGAAAGTTTCAGGGTCAGCCGGTATGTCTTGAAAGATTAAAGAGAGGTCTTCTTGGAAATTCCCTTTAAGTAAGGCAGCTGCCTTGGCAGATTTTGCATCCAGAAGTTTCTATTCAAAAATGGACAACAAAATCAATTCATAAATTACACTTGTCTTTTTAAGAAAAAGAAAAGAAAAAAACAAATGAGGGCTTATTTCAAGTATTATCATCTCTCTCTCTCAAGTGCGAGAGGCACTCCGTGTACATGGAGTTGAATATCTGATGAGGAACTAGACTAGGACAACCTGTAATGAATAAGATATCAAAAAATAACACCCCCAAGAACACAAAGAATTCCAAAGAAACAACAGTTGAATAAGAGATAAGGAACAAAGGAAATTTGTAAGACCAAAATGATTGTTTCTAGTCCTGGCCAGTGAACTAAGCAAGAACAAATCTGTTCTACAATAATATTTATCCATTTAACAAGTTCAACCATGAATTTACAGAGAAAGAATGCATATAAACATGAACAAGAAACACTAATATCAGAATAATAAGTTCTAATTACTCTAGTAAATTTTAAAGCTTTGATTGTGCAATGTGTGAATATTCTTGTTTACTGCTTCAAAATCAATTATTGATTCTATATAAGTGAAAGAAAAGGAGAATAGGTATGTAAAAAATCCAAAACAAAGGATTTAATGCACCCTAATAATGAAACCAATTTGTTCAACTTTACCAATTTGTGCAAGAAAATGAGGACATTCACCCAAATTCAAGAAAATGAACAACAGCAGCCCAACCAAAAACAAAGCATAGAACATGTAATGGTACATCAATTTCCTTACAAAGACAGACAGTGCAAGAGATGCAGAACATCATGAGACAGCGAAAGAAAACAGGGGAACATGCCTTGGGACCAGAATCTGCTTTTAACTTCAGAGAAGCTCTTAACACATACAATTATACACAAACCCATTTCATACAAATGAAGGAAGAAGAGAAGGAAAGCTTCCTTTGGGATCCAATAGAGAGAAGACACAGTAAAGTTTGAAAACTTGAGCAGCTGCTTCTTCCTTTCTTTGTTGTGAGCGCCTTGAGCAGGTGCTTCTAATGCTGAAACGCATACTCTTATTGATGCACTGCAACGACGGGGGGAAATCTTAGACCTGCATCGCCTCATCTTGTTTGTACTTAGTAGTCGGAGAATAGAAATGGTGGTTCAGAGTTCAGATTCGGACTATTAATGTGGGCCTAAAATCCACTGATCCGCCAATGATCCAGCCCATCAAATGGCTCAATGGGCCGCATCACTCCAATGATACAAGTAAATAGGGATGGCAAAAACATCAGTTTGAAGTCGGTTATGGATAGGACAACATTACATGTTTATGAAATATTTACATATACAAGCTCTAAATTTGGATTGGATTTCGGACGTACTTAATTGATTAAATCCGGATTAATTTAAATCTTGACAAATAAGTCGGATAATAACCTAATTCAGGTTATATTCTGGACAAATAAATCAGATAAAATTTCTATGTTTGAAATAGGACAAAAATTTTGTGTTTGTATGTAATTTATGCCCAAACTTGATTTAATCATAATCGAATAAATTCGATCATTTGAACCGAACAGAGTTTTATCATCTCTATAAATATTTATTTTCAGGACCTTGACTAGAAAAGAAATAATATTCCAAACTCATGGCAAGTGATGAGACAGGCGTAGTCTTCACCGACTAGATTCCTCTTACTCACGAGATCGAACAGAAATACGACACGTCAACAACTACCCTCAACCTCTTTCTCCTAAACCCTTCACAGCCAATCACAGTCTACTCTCCTTGATCTTCCTGTCCCCACGCGGCCACACTCCTTTGAGAACGATATGAAGAAAACATCGTGACTGATTTTTCAATCAAAATGGCATCCTCATCGTCGACACCGATTTGACGCTGAAGAAAGCGGAATGCAATGGATACGGCGTCTTGCATCTCCGCAGCGACTACATGGACTGTGCCTCGCCTTCGTCGTCGTTCTTCTACTGCAAACTCGAATGCCTCGGCTTTTTCGTTCTCTTTCTCATTTCAATCGATTCGATGTTCGTACAGTTCTTCTTGCTTGCAGTCGCGGCAATTAATTTGCAGCAGCACCAGTGGCAGCAGCAATGGGACCAACTCAAAGTCCAGTACCAAAAGAAGAAGTCGTGGAAAGAGTAGCAAGACCGATAATACTACTGGTTCTGGTTCTAGTAGCGGCGGCGGCATTGGTGGCGGCAGCGGTGGGGCGAGGACTTTAAAAGAAGAACTGAGGCAGATAAAGGAGATTCCGAGGAATGTGCTCACTTTGTATCAGAACGGGGATCCGTTGGGGCGGAAGGATCTCGGGAAGAGCGTGGTGAGGTGGATATCACGGGGAATGAAGGCCATGGCAACGGACTTTGCGGAAGCGGAGATGCAGGGGGAGTTCTTAGAGCTCAATCAACCCATGGAACCCGGCCTCACTTTTGTGATCCAGGCACAACCTTACCTTAGTGCTATCCCAATGCCACTTGGGCTGGAGGCCGTGTGCTTGAAGGCTTGCACTCACTATCCCACTCTCTTCGATCATTTCCAGCGGGAATTGCGGGATGTTCTCCAGGATTTGCAGCACAAATCGGTTCTTGAAGATTGGCGCGAGACAGAGTCTTGGAAGTTGCTGAAGGAGCTAGCGAATTCAGGTTATCCGTTGCTTCTCTATTGTGGATAACTCATTTGTAGTCTGTTTATGTAGTAGATATAGTTTTGTTGTTTTAGACAAGACGCGCCAGTTGTTCCCTTTTTTTTTTGAGTCAAGTTTAATTTGATTGTGTGTGTAATATGGTTGCAGAGTAAGAGATTGGTTGGTGGTCAATTGTATAACTCCTCTGTAATGGATTTTCAATGTTTATATAATTTGCTTCAAGAATTGTATGGTTTGAACCAAGATGTTGTATATGCAGGTCAGCATAAAGCTATTGCTAGGAAGGTAACCCAGCCAAAACCTTTGCAAGGTGTTTTAGGTATGGAGTTGGAGAAGGCCAAGGCTATACAAAACAGGATCGATGAGTTTACGAAACAAATGTCAGAGTTGCTTCGTATTGAGAGGGATGCAGAACTAGAGTTTACCCAGGAGGAGTTGAATGCCGTCCCTATGCCAGATGAGAGCTCTGATCCTTCAAAACCAATTGAGTTTTTGGTTAGTCATGGCCAGGCTCAGCAGGAACTCTGTGACACCATTTGCAATTTGTATTCGGTTAGCACATCAACAGGTATCTAGCATTTTATTTTCCCCACGACTTATTTACCTGCACATATGATTTCAAGGAGAATTATTCTCCTTTGATTTGGTCTCTGATTACAATTTACATGCTTAATGCCAGTTTGACTTAATTTATGTTACATGGATCGGGATGTGGACACAGGGTTAGGAGGAATGCATTTAGTGTTGTTTAGGGTTGAGGGAAATCACAGATTGCCGCCCACTAATCTTTCCCCAGGAGACATGGTCTGTGTGAGGATTTGCGATAGCAGAGGTGCAGGTGCAACTTCTTGCATGCAGGGCTTTGTTAACAACCTTGGGGAAGATGGTTGCAGCATCAGTGTAGCACTAGAATCTCGTCATGGTGATTCCACCTTCTCTAAGCTCTTCAGGAAAAGTGTACGCATTGATCGTATACATGGATTGGCCGACACACTCACATATGAGGTATTTGATAAATGGGTTTTCTATGATTAAGCTCTGCATGTGAGTTTGTAGTGACAAAGACACTGTTCTTACTTATTTGTATCCTATATTGCATTGCAAATTCAGCTTGAATAAAATAGGCGCATTCATGTTCCATAACTCTGAAGTTGGTACTCTACACTCTATGGGGCAATTATGTGAATCTTGAGACTTCCATGATATGTAGTTCGAGAAGGGAAGTACCAACATTAGAAGTTTCAGGAAAATGTAACTTCTTGACCTTTTTTGCTTAATTATTTCATCTATTGTCTAGACAATTCCCCTCATCTTCCGAAACTACAACTGCTACATCATGTTTCTAAATCATCCCTCTTATAACAATACTGACCACAGATGCTGGAAAATGTTTCCTTGTTGTGGATGCTTACTACCTATATAGACACCATCAGTATGACCTGTTCTATTACTGTTAAACCTTAACGTGTACCCAAAGTTCTCCTTAATATATGTCTATTTTTATATTCTAACAGGCTTTGGCAATGTGCACCATATTTATAGCTTGTTCTTTTTGAAGCGCAATTGTGAAGCCCTGATGCTGCTTCAGAAGAATGGCTTGCAGAAGAAAAATCCTTCAATTGCAGCTGTAGTTACACTATTTGGAGACAAGGAAGATATTCGGTGGCTGGAGGAGAATCATTTTGTGGACTGGGATGAAGCAGAGTTGGATGGATTGCTGGGAACTGAAACTTTTGATGATTCGCAGCGAAGAGCAATTGCCTTAGGGCTGAATAGGAAACTACCTGTATCGACAGTCCAAGGGCCTCCTGGCACTGGAAAGACAGGTTTGCTGAAGGAAATTATAGTACTTGCTGTTCAACAAGGAGAAAGGGTGCTTGTAACGGCACCTACAAATGCTGCTGTTGACAACATGGTTGAAAAACTTTCAAATATTGGGTTAGACATTGTGAGGGTTGGTAATCCCGCTCGTATATCTCCAGCTGTAGCATCAAAATCTTTGGGTGAAGTAGTGAAGTCTAGACTCGCTGATTTTCTAACAGAGTTTGAAAGGAAGAAGTATGACCTCAGGAAAGACCTGAGATATTGCTTAAAGGATGACTCCTTAGCTGCTGGCATTCGCCAGCTTCTTAAACAGCTTGGAAAGACACTGAAGATGAAGGAGAAGGAGACAGTGAAGGAAGTTCTATCTAGTGCACAGGTGGTGCTTGCCACTAACACCGGAGCATCAGATCCATTGATACGGCAACTGGATACCTTTGACCTTGTTGTTGTAGATGAAGCAGCACAAGCAATTGAACCATCTAGCTGGATTCCAATATTGTAGGGGAAACGGTGTATTCTTGCTGGGGATCAGTGTCAGCTTGCTCCAGTAATTCTTTCCAGAAGAGCCTTAGAGGGTGGGCTTGGTGTATCTTTGATGGAGAGAGCTGCAACTTTGCATGACGGCATAATTACAACCCAGTTAATGACACAGTATCGTATGAATGACTCAATAGCTCAGTGGGCATCAAAAGAGATGTATGGGGGATTATTAAAGTCCTCATCGAGTGTTTCTTCTCATCTTCTCATAGATTCTCCATTTGTCAAGGTATTACCTACTTACCTGTGTAACTAATTTTTATCACCAAATGGCGTCAGGAGTGTTTTCATGTTTTCCTTCGGTTTCATGGGCTACTCGAGATTCTGTCTTACGTTTTTACAATTGCCCATACTTACTCCCCATTGTCTTAAAATTGATTTATTTACTAAAATACGTTAATTTTGAGGAAAAATATTTATGTATTGAAATGCAAACGGCTTGAGTTACCAGGAACACTCCTGAAGTCTCGATTAATTATAAATATTTGATATAGAAGGAGACCCTTACTAGAATATATAAACTAAAGTTTTATTAGAGCACATATCTTCACTTAAGCTTGTAGGTTTTCTATCTGCGAGCAAATGCTGCTATTATTGTGTTGCTAGATTCTCATTGTAAATGACTTTTGATTAGATATATGTCCCGATAGGTAAACTGAGGCATGGTGTAGAGAATGACCCTGTATAAAACTCATAGAAATTTGATACCTTGTTATCTAATCTTTATGGAATATATGCAAAGCGTCACTTACAAATTTTTTGTTCATACTGCAGCCCACTTGGATAACACAGTGTCCGTTGCTGTTGCTAGATACAAGAATGCCTTATGGAAGTTTGTCAGTTGGTTGTGAGGAGCATTTAGATCCAGCTGGCACAGGCTCATTTTACAATGAAGGGGAAGCAGATATTGTTGAGCAACATGTGTTTTCATTGCTTTATGCTGGTAAATCTTCTTGGCCCTTCATTACTGTTAATATGTTCTTGCATTTCCATTTTTACCATTTTAGTTGGACTAGCGGGTAAGGATGTTATCTTAAAAAAAAATGTATCGAGGAAATTATTCAAGGGATAAAAAAAAATTTCACTGCTAACATCCATCTTTTTAAGTTATGAGGACTGTCAAGACTTCCCTTGTTATACGGTTTTTGACCACTGCCAACGGTCTTACTAATGTATAGTGAATATATAATTAAAAGACCAATATCTAACCATCTGCTTTTATTTATCTTTTGTAAATGATACAAAGAGCCTTGAAGGTATTCATACGAACTATTACAATAATATGTTATGCAGGTGTTCGCGCGACAGCCATTGCGGTCCAATCACCATATGTTGCCCAGGTACAGCTCTTGAGGGAAAGGCTGGATGTGCTTCCAGAGGCTGCTGGTGTTGAGGTTGCAACAATTGATAGCTTTCAAGGTCGAGAAGCTGATGCTGTTATTATATCAATGGTATAGTTTTTACTCTTATATTCTGCAATTTCATTTAATGTCCAGCAGTTTTCCTTAAACATACTATATTTAAACCATCTGCTTATTTGGCACAGTTTTTATGTTGGGTAAAATATATAGTGTAATATTTTGTATTGTGTTGGCAGTCCTTTTTCGTTCCAGGCTTATCAAGTCATAACTCATAAGCAGCTATCTTTTTCTGTTCTAGGTTCGATCAAACACATTAGGTGCTGTTGGATTCTTGGGAGATAGTAGGCGAATGAACGTCGCCATATCAAGGGCACGCAAACATATTGCAGTTGTCTGTGATAGTTCAACAATATGTCATAACACCTTCCTGGCTAGGCTCTTGCGTCATATCCGTTACTTTGGCAGGGTGAAGCATGCGGAGCCTGGTTCCTTCGGAGGATCTGGGCTTTGCATGGATCCAATGTTGCCTACCATTAGTTAGCATTGGATACCATTCAACTATATATATTTCTAGTACACGTCCTATGATTCTTTTCGAGGACAACGGTGTGACTGTCTAGCAATCTGTCCTCTCACACCCCCCATTTGCTTCGGCAACAATATATGTACAGCAAGCTTTTTTTTTTTTTGTTCCTTCTTTTTTCTTTGTTTCACATTGTAATAACTTCCGCTCCAACCATTCTTGAAACTTGTATATAGAATCATGTCAGATATTGAAAATCAACACAACCGCTCTACTAAACACTAATTGATTTCAACTGATTAAAACACCAGGTGAAGGATTCAATTATTCAAGATCCTGGTGACTTGTTGAAATTGCCACTTCAATGGCCTAAGATCAGAGTGGAGGAGGAATTGGGGACATGAATCTCTCATTACCGAACTTAATTAACAACCGTACATGTTCTGAAAATACGTACTAGTAAGTAGTAGACGTACATCATACTTAATACACTATCAATCTACCTCAAACACACATGTCAATTCCACTTCAGTCCCTCCTTCAGATACACTGATACACCACACCACGTCACCACTCATTTTCTTGATCTAAAGTGCAGAGATAATAAGACTAGAGCTGGGGGTATTTTGGTCTTTCAACATGCTGTCCAGTTGTTTCACAAATCTTTCCATAGCTGGAGCAGGCAAACAGAGTGGAACCAATATTCCTTCCTCTCCTTTCGTGTTCTTCAACGGTATATAGAAACTTGCCACGCCAGGTATGGCCCCCACACCTCCTTTTGCGGGCCCACCGTAAGCAGGCATACCCCACCCTATATCCAGCTCTCCGAACCCGGCACGTGTGACGTCTGATACCAAATACGACCGCACCACAGTGAAGTGGGGCCGCCCCTTCACCACCATCAGATCCGCCACTGACTTCATGTACTCTCCATCGACTCCCGCCTTCACCTCCCTCACCTTCTCTACCGCGAACCCCAGCGGGTTCTCTTTGAGTTCTTTTGCAGTCGCGACTGCCACCGGAAATGCGAACGCGTTCCCGTAGTACCCCTTCGGCACGAAGGAATTCGACTTGCCGCGGGAGTTGATTATACAGATGATCCGCATCTCTTCCTCCGGGTCGGGTCGGAGCGCGATGGTGCGCAACCGCCAGAGGCAGGCGGTTAGGATTTCGAAGGTGGAGCAGTTGCGGAGATGAGGTGGGACGAATCTGCGAATAGCTGAGATTTCTGCGGAACCGAAGAAGAAAGAGCGGTGGGCCATGTCATCAAGTGGGATTATAGTGCCTTTGCTGTCCGGCACCTCATCGTATTCCCTGTGCGTGCGTGTCACATGCGGTGGATCTCGGGCAAAAAGAACGTGACGGCCCCAAACTGGCTGCAATGATGGTACAGTTGCGCCACGTGCCATCTCTCCTACGGCGGACATGAATTGGACGAGACCCTGTGCATCTGCCATTGTATGGTTGAGACGGAGCGCAAGAATAAAACCACCGCATCGTAGGCGCGTCACCTGTCACCAACAAATATTTTCAGTTGAGTTGCGGGCCCTTGCATGTGGGTAAAGGTCCAGAAAATGTACTATATATATTCTTTGTCTTCCTATGTATGGAGATTCTTCTGTAATCTTGTGCTCTTTATATATATTAATTGATTGATTTCATCAACCAAATGATGCCACGGGGCCAATATATTTGAAATAAGGTTAGGAGTTAGGGGTTCGTATATATTTCTGATGATCTGATCCTACCTAACCTTCTAATATTATATGAAATAAGGTTTGGGGTCCATATTTCTGACTTTTTGCTCTCAAAAAGCAGTGTGTACTGCTCTTTGTCACATCCACCAAAAGGAAGTGGCCAATTATTCACTCCAGGACAAGATTCAAAGGTTATCAACTAGATCAAAGAGTAATACACCAGTGCTCACAGCTCACTAGACTATCCATTTGTGTATTTTTATCAACAGTGTGGCAGTTCAAATCCTACTGGCATATACATATATGTATATAGAAAATTGTGAGTATATGTGCTTGCATGTGTGTGAGTACGTATTGCATATTTCTAACTTTTTGCTCTCAAAAAGCAGTGTGTACCACTTTTTGTCACATCCACCAAAAGAAAATGATCAATTATTCACAAGTAGTACTCGAACCAGGAGCTCCAGGACAAGATTCAAAGGTTATCAACTAGATCAACGGTGTGGAGTACAAATCCTACTGACATAGACACACACACAGAGACATATATTTTTGTGAGTATATGTGGTTGGAATGTGTGTGTGAGTGTGTACGTATTGCATATGTATGAAGTCTATGTGTCATAAAAAAGGAAATGATAATGAGTGTCGATGAAAAAAATAACATTATATAATGATGAAAAAAATGTATGTACGTATTAGAATCTAAAAAAGATATATATTTTAAGTTTTAAAAAATATGTGAGAGAGTGTGTCAATCCTTACAAATGGTCTTAGGGCATCTGTTAACATCATCATAAAAAATAAAAAATAAAAAATAAATAGATCTAGAGTTTATATGGGGAGAACAAAACAATCCAAGTGTTCTTGTTAAAAGGGGGAAAAAAAGAGAGAAAATCTGAAGAGGAAGTACCTGAACAAGTATCAAGGGAGAGTTGAGCACAGCAGAAGAGCCAGGAACATCAAAAATAAGCTCCTCCAAACAAGGAAATGGAGGATGAAGTGCTTCACCAAATTCTTCAATACTAACATCAGCATCACCCTCAACAAACAGGATTCCCTCACCATTACAATCCACCATAAGTTTACGCGCAGGGCCTTCCCTGAGCCTCCCCGCCAACGGGTAGTAAAACACTAACGCTTTTGCTAGCGCCTCCTTAACGATCTTAGCAGGGTCTTTCCCTTTCATAGAAGGATTGTAACGATAAAATTGTATAACCGGGATATGGAATCGGAGACCTTCTTGGTCATCGATGTCGGAAAGCAGCTTTAGCTCACGAGGAACTGGTTTGGCGGGGGAGATTAGTTCAGGTTCATATCTACGGACCTTGAACACTAGAGAGGTTGGTGGTGATGCCATGGTATGGCTAGCAGGGAGAAGAAACAAAGAGTGATATTATAGTGGGAGATTTGTGTGTGAAGAGTCATTAAATCTACCTGGTATTTATAATGTGAGTGGCCTAAGTGGAGTGGAGACTCTTTTTCTGTTTTTTTTTAAATAATTAATAAATGGTTGTTGGAGGTGGTGAATTGCAATGTGAATCACTTTTTCGGCTGCTAATGACTTGATTTATTGATTGTTGACTTAACTAGGAAACTGTGACCATAGTTTGGCTCGGCTCGGCTCGGCTCGGCTCGGATTGTGGCTCCAAGAGTTGAGGGTTATATGGGTTGCCAAGATACATGCTATATTTTAGAGATGCAAATATGTATCGAGTCACATAAAATTCTTTCTAACAAGATCCATTGTCAATGAGTTTTATCGAATAAATCTTAATTCCATTATTTTTTTCAATGGAATTTCTTAATTCCATTGTTTTTTTCAATGAAATTTCAAAAACAAATAAATTCATAACTAAAATAATGAATTTTAAACTATGTTTTAAAAAACAATATAATCTACATTAAAATAATAAATTTTGGAGAGTGGAAATAAAACTATTTCATTGATTAAATCAATGGAATAAACTTGTTGGGCTATCATGGACTACCAAACAGATGGGCTACACGTCATTTTCATATATGTATTTATAGAGGGTTTCTCATGTGTAGGATCCCGCACTTTAAATTTATCTAACACTATTCACGTGAAGATCTCATCACTTATGGAGGCCCATTTACGCTAAATTAATGGTGTCAAATTAATCCATCATTTTATTTCCCTCACCTGAGAATTTTCCTATATTTATATATGTATTTTATGACAAAAAAACTGTCAACTTTTAATCTATGTTGGCTTTGGAAAACTTTTAAGTTATGAAAAATAAATTACGAAAAAATAAGTTTTTAGGTGTTTGATGAAATTTGTAAGACGTGAAAAGCAAAGGTGGATCTACATGATTTCACTGGGGCATGGGTCCCAATGAAGTCATGGGAGATCCATTATATATGAATAAAAAAAATTAGGCTCCCATTAAATATATAATTGGTCCCCAATAAAAAAAATGCAATTCTTCTAATGAAAATAAAAAATAAAAAGGTACGCCTAAACCTTACGGACATTGAGAACAAGTATTACAAAAGAGAGAGAGAAGGAGAGAAAATTTTGTGTCAAATCTCGAGTGTAATTAATTGGGTTCTTGGATGAGATAAAAGTTGGTGAGAGTGTGGTTGTAACAATTTTTGACGTAGTGAATTTCTCTAATTATCTCTGACAAACAACCGTGATTTTTCTCCAAATTTTAGAGTTTTTCACATATATTCTTGTGTTGAGATTGATTTTATTTATCTAGTTTCAATTTTTCTTTTTTGTTTTTGATATTTCTATTAAGAAGGATCAAGTGTAATGTACCCAACAATTACATATTTATAAGCAATAGTCAGTGTTTTTGGGGAAACGTATTAGGATCTTCCTTGAAAACATCTTGGAAACCTCAAGAATTTCTACCCAAAATCTTTTTCATAGTCTCCCTAGGCTTGACTCTTTTTCTTTTCTGTTTTGTATTAAAAGTCTGTGAGATCTATCTACCACCATTCATGTGTGAGCCTCGTCACATATGGGGTTGCACCTACACCAAATAAAGGATAATACTTGAGACTCTCAAAAAATAACCCCCAAAAGACCCCATTAATATGGAGTGTTGGATATAAAGTGTTGAATATGAAGTGAGTCTTACATGTGTGTTTTTAGTCAATGACTATTTTAATACCACATAAATTTAAAAGATTTTTGGGATCATATTTTGAAGGTCTCTAATATTGTCCCCAAATAAATTATATTAAATAAAATATCGGATCCCACACTCGAGTATTTTCATACATACATACATACATACATACATATATATATATATATATATACAAAAATTCTCCTATATGGATCAAAAGTGTGGACCAAGTTTGTGGACTTGTTTTTCAACCATAGATGTGGTGGGTCCCATAATAAATGTGTGGCTCCCACTTATGTTGTGGTTTATTACAACCATTGGATTTTAATCCACAAACTTGGTCCACACTTTTTGATCCACGTAAGAGAATTTCTATATATATATATATTTATTTAATTGTACCATAAATGTGATGTAGACCTGGGTTGGGTTGTTGGGTGGAAAAAGTTAGAACCCACTTTCAAGTTTCAAAAGTAGCATGGAATGTAAACACTGCCCAGACATTTGGGATACATTTGCATTAAATGTATAGTTCATCCGTTGGTATATATGAAAAGAAAAGTTTGTAATAATTGAGGATTTTTATAAATATAATAATAAAAGGTTAATTGGTCCAAGTAGTGGTCCTGGTCCACATATATGAAAACAAAAACACATCAAAAGATATTGACAAATAGTGGTCACTGTACATTTCATCCTTACATACATATATCCCACCAATTAATTACTAAGTACACTGTGAGGATTCATTTTCACTCAAATTGAGGTTTGTTAAAGTTTTACGTTGGCTGTTGATCAACCTCAACTCTCGTAGTTTATACGAGTTTGGGATCCACTATAAACACAAGCTGAATTAGGAACAAGATACTATCTAAAAAAAAACGATATATGATAAAATATTTATAGATAAATAAAATATGGTTTACAAAAAAAAATAACTAGAAATATCAAATTGTTGAAACATATATTTCCGATTCCAAAAAAATAATTATTGTTAGCATAAAGAATTTATGGAAAAAAAACACTTATCTTTAAAATACTATTGGAGTAAAAATATCAAATTTCATGTAATATTTTTTATTTTACAATATTAGTTTTATAGTCGATATTCTTCTCGTATTGATGATCTGTATTAGATATTCTCATAGTGGGAATTCTTGTTTGCTAATATTCCTTTTTTTTTTTGCTCGAATCTCTCACGTGTTTATAACATAGAGAAAACAAAAAAAAAACAATTTGTGAGATATGTCAAAATTTTGAATATTAATAAAATATATCGTGTAAGCACCAAAGTATAAAAAATCAATACATGTTCAAGCTAATTATTTGAATTTATATATGGTGGTTGAGATAATTTTTATTTGTTGTAGTTGAATTATAATAATGTTACAATTCTAGTTTGAGAGTCACAGTCAAATTATTATATTTCGTTTTTATTTAATAATTAAAACAAAAAATAAATATTCAATTGAATTACATTGTGATAATATAATACAATTTAAGTTGTGACATAATATTCAATTGAATTACATTGTGATAATATAATATAATGTTCAATTGAATTATATTTGTATTTTTATCATTTTACAAATTCAATGGTATTTTTTTATCCGAAATAAAAGTCAAATTCAAGATGAAAAGTACATGATAATTCTGTACCGTTGAATATAAACTATAAATATCCCATATATTTTTCCTATTAAATTTATTTTTTCAAAAAAAAATTATTGAATTCTTAAAACCGATCAAAATATAAATATAATTTTTCAAATTAAAAAAAAACATTTTGAGCTCTCATAATAAAGCTAAAGCGGGCTCTTATTTTATAGCAAAACGTGCGTAACCCTTGCATCCCTCTTCAAAAAAAAAGAAAGGGGTAATCGTGTTACTCATTATCTACCTCTATATATATATGTATGTATGTATGGATAATGCTAGACACCCCCAAAAGTCCCCAAATCTATGTGGCATTAAAATAAAAATAGTTTTTGATTAAAAACACACATGTAGGACTCACTTCACATCCAACACTCCACATTAAATGAGGGTCTTTTGGGGTATCAAACATTATCTCATATATATGAAGAATATGTATAAATTAATTGATTGCAGATTTTAGAATATACAATTATACAATTTTTTTTTCTAGATCTAACCCCTTATACTCAGGAGGCTAGATCCTGATGAGTAGCACAATTTACCGTTGCAGCAATAACGTAAACTCGCCAAGCTGAAGAGCCTCTAAATAAAAGCCATTTAAAAGAGCACCATTACTGGTGCACTCAGGGCCCGTTTGGTTCAATGTATTGCGATAGTAATTGTAATCCATTTACAAGTAATTCAATTATGGTAATGTCATTATAATGTAATCTTATTAAGGTGTTTGGTTTATAAAATGAAAATGTATTCCATTTTTCAGTGTTTTCCAAAATTACCCTCATATACATTTACATATATTAAAAACAGTATTGAAAAAAATCAAGCGTTAGCCCTAAAGCCTGGCCTCGACCCGAACGTGGACTCCGACATGACCTGGACTCGATCCCAGACCCGACATAACCTGAACTCCAACCCAATCACGGCCTGACCTGGGCCCGATCCTCAATCTGATCCGATCCTGGACCCCGACTTGATCCCAACCTAACTTGGGCTCGATCCTAATCCTAAACTTAGCCTTATCTTGGATCCCGACATGACCCGAAACAAATCCCATACCCCAGCTTGACCGGGACCCGGACCAGATCCCGGCCTAACATAGGCTCGATCTCGAGCATGATCCAGTATCTCGGGTGATCCCGGATCCTTGCCCTGATCTCGAATCTCAGCCCCGATGCCTGATCCCAGGTTTGATCTTGGATTATGGCCCCTCTCCTAGATCCTAGGCTTGATCCCAAGTCCAATCCTGGATCCCAACCCCGATCCCAAATCCCAGGTTTGATCTCTGATCCTGGCCATGATCCTGGATCCCACATCTCGGGTTTGATCTCGGATCCCGACTCTGATTAGGGATCCTAGGTCCAATCTCGAATCCTAGCCTCGATCCCAGATCCAAGGTCCGGTCCTGGATCCTGGATCTCGGCTCTGATTAGGGATCCTAGGTCCAATCTCAAATCCTAGCCTCGATCCCAGATCCCGGGTTTGATCTATGATCCCAGGTCCGATCCTGGATCCTGGATCCCGGGTTTGATCCTGGATCCTGGCCCTGATCCCGAGTCCGATCTTGGATTCCTACCCCAATCCCAGATCTCGGTTTGATCCCTCCCCGATCTTGGGTCCCGAGCTCGATCCTGGATCCCTACCTCAATCCTAGATCCTTGGTTGGATCTCGGATCCCGACCTTGATCCCAGATCCCACTTCGATCTCGTATCCCGAATCGGATTGCGACCTCGATTCTTAATCCCGGACACGACCAGACTCGGTCTTGATGCCCGGCCCAGGCTTGAGGACTTTAATATGTAAGGATCCCGACCTCGATCACGGATCCGAACTTTAATATGCAAGAGTACAATTATAAATAATTTAGAATTATTGGGGATATAATTATCCAAGGAATAAAAATTTGATTTTGTAATAACAATACCAAATTTTAAATGATATTTGGATTACTTGTTTTTGTAAGGAACTCAATTACCAAGTAATTGGATTACACTAAATTTTTAAATTAAGGAATATCAAACATTGTCATGTAATGTGAATTCAATTATCATTATATTGTATGGGTAATCAAACGGTCTCTTAAGTCTTAACTATTGTGATAACTGATAAGCATGCTCTAATATATTAATCTGTGTACTTCTTTTTTTATAGAATAATAGGCGTAATTTAAGGATCACCCCAACAACCTTTTTTTTGGCATGACCTGATAGAGCATATACACATAGTATAATTGTATAATGTCTGTCCATATGTATGCAGACCAGACTATTTTATATATATATATATATATATATTTTATTCACATTAGCTTGGGTGATATATATGCAGGGTCTAACTACCTAGCTAGAGCTAGCCGATACAAACTTTCTGTTGATATACTTTTTTCCTGAGGCAAGAAAAAATATAATGGAGATACTTATCCACATCCCACTATTCTTGCAGGAAAAAAAATATCATCTTTTCCACAACCAAAGAAAGAGACAAATAAAATTAAGGCATGCTCAAGTAGTGACGATCTCAACATTGTATAGGTCATAGTTTTTAAAACCAAACCTTGTATCGAAATGTCTAGGATGAAGGTTCAAGATTTTCAAGATTCAACTAGCATGATGAAGGTTGAACCGTCGATTTATAATATATAATAAATTAATAGATATTTAATTATCTACTACCTACAAATAACTCAAAAATCAAAATAATGAAATACATGCATGAGTCAACCTTCATACTCCATAGTTCATACAAATTTAATAACAAAGTAAACAAGTAACAATGTATTGAATAGCTTAAGACTATAATACCCACGGTATTATCTGTAAAATATTTTTAAAATGGAGTAATTTTTATGTCCAAAATTTTTTATAGTGATTAACGAGTTCTAATTAAACTGCCGGTTGAATATTTTTTACGGTTCAACTGTTTCTTGTGAGTTTTCACAATTTGATTATTTAAGCGGTATTTTGATATTAACATATTGGATTTGTCAGAATTAAGGTTTTTCGTTTGAACCACCATTACGATACGGTTCTAAAAAGTATGGTTTTATTATGGAAAAACGGTTTTATGACGATGGTGATCAGATTTGTTAAGTATATATAAGCAAGAATTCTCTCATGCAAACTTAAAATAAGTACAAAAAATACAGACTATTTTTTGAGGGTGTGGATGAATGAAATGACAAGTGGGACTCACTGCTTTAAGTGGCCACATGTTCTAAATCAATGGTGAAAACATAGGTATGCATTTATAAGTACAAATTAGTGATTAGCGCGGTTAAAGCATGTACAAGTACAAATTAAACTAATAGTAGTCATATATATTTTTTCTAATAATGAAAAATAATGTAAAGAAATACCAAAAAGTCTTTTAGTTTTTTTCTCCATTCTGTTTTAGGTAGACTAGGATTCATTTTCCCGAACATTTTCTTGAACCCACATAGAAATTTTGTGGTTTTGTGAAGTCAAGCTTTCATTGACCCGATCTCAACATTGTTTGGGTAAAAATAATGGTTTGATGGTGTGGTGAATATATTCGTTAAGCCTATGTAAGTATAAATTAAATTAATAGTGATCATATATATATATGCATACATATATATATATATATGTATGTATGTATGTATACATTATCCAATAATGAAAGATAATGTA
Organism: Tripterygium wilfordii; assembly: GCF_013401445.1. Taxonomy (NCBI): domain Eukaryota; kingdom Viridiplantae; phylum Streptophyta; class Magnoliopsida; order Celastrales; family Celastraceae; genus Tripterygium; species Tripterygium wilfordii. The sequence continues at coordinate 8,400,961 of NC_052235.1, read as the reverse complement.
AAGAAAGACCAAAAGTCTTTGATTTTTTTAAAATATTATTGTGGGTTTGTGGAGATGGCCAAAACAACGTGGGGGTTTCGGTGACTTTGATTCATTTTCCCATACATTTTCTTGGAACCCACGTAGAAAACTTGTGGTGGGGGCAGTCAGACAAGCGTCCATTGAGAAATAGAAAAAGGAGGACACCCAATAGTCCAAGGAATCTTTTTTTTTTTTTTTTAATTTTATTTTTTTTATGTGTGTCAGTATCAAACTATCAATGTCATTTTGGGTCTACATGCCTTTGTAACTTACCAAGAAATTCAAGATGCGAGGATGTTTGGGACAAAACATTTTGATGATGACAATCACGATTCATTAATTATAACAATATATGACTTGTTAATCTTAAAATATTTAGTTGATTAACACCATTTTTAGATTAACTTACCCTTAATAATATATATATGTATATATATATATGTATCAACTAAGTTGCAAAATGTTAAGGTGATAATATATTAATATGTGTTGTAAAATTAAAACAAAAATTATAACAATATTAATATATATATGTGTGTGTGTTCACATAGGTGCTTCAAACAATGTGAAATACGTTGTCTTTGGTAGGTATATATATGAAGGATTGACTTCATCAAACGTCAAGAAAGGTTGAAGAAATTTCAGTGGAGCTTCAGAACAAGTATTAATGATACATGATATGTTGCTGTCTTGATTTTTTCGACAAATACAATTAAGTCTTTTGACCTTTTCTTTAAAAATAAATAAATAAAAAAAACTTTGCAAGCAATTCAGACGTGAGGATGCTTGGGACAAACATTTTTTGATGATGACCATCACGATGCATTAATCATAACACTATCACTTATTAATCTTAAAATATTAGTTGATTTAACACTATTTTTTAGATTAACTCACTCTTAATAATAAGCATCAACTAAGTTGCAAAATTTTATATTGATAATATGCATTGTAAAATTAAAACAAACATGAGAATTACGAGTAATTTAGATGACACTCATTTATGTGATATTTCATAGACGTCTCGAGTTTGAGCCTCTCCATCCCCTTTCTCTTTTTCTGTATTTTCCTATATTGTAAAAATTAAAACAATCATTATAACAATATATATATATATATAATGTGTGTGTGTGTACGTTCACACGGTGCTTCAAAAAATGGGAAATATATGGTCTTTGGTAGGTATGAAGGATTGACTGGTCAAACGCAAGAAAAGTTGAAGAAACTTCAGTGGAGCTTCAGAACAAGTATTGACGATGTATAACCACCAAGGGGTGACCAAGTTAACTGAGAATAAATTATTTCAATTTGGGGATCAAAATTCTATTATGAAATACCAATTGTCTCTTTGTTCAAACTTAACTATCATTGTAAGATATTTTTCATTTTCCCAAGTTCAAGTCCAAATCCAACCGAGGACCTTCTAGGGCTCACGGTCTTAAAAACGCGTCTTACTAAATCAAAGAAACTTAGAAGCTTAATACATGTCAATTAAATCTTTATTTTAACGATGTTAGACTTTTCTCAACGAATTTTCCCCTCACTTGTGGGTCAGGGACAAACCCACCAAGTGGAACTAAGAGTCACTTATATACAATCCACATTTAAGTTAAACAATCTTGCTCTGATACCGTGATACCATTATTAGAAAACACCAGCGGAGTAATTTGTCCAAACTTGATTATATACAATCATCTTTTCCAGGTTCAAGTCCAAGCTCAAGCCCAATCCACCACAGGGCTTTTAGGACATTCCAGGACTCAAGACTTTAAAACACGTCTTACTAATTATTTCCAATAAAGACTTCGTAAACGCATAAACTAATAATATATCCATTAGGTCTTTATGTTAGTGATAGATATAATATATTTTTTTTCAATAAGTTCAACTCTTTACCTTTAACACCTAATGATTTATCGGTAACCGAAGAAAGCTGGGTAATCAAAATATTTGGGGTTTACATGGACGAAAGGCCTATGATTTCTTGTCATTAAAAAATTACTGATTATGAATTAAAAAAATGAAAATGTTATGTCAAGACAAAAAGATATAGTAGTATGTTATTTAATTGATTTTGTTTTAGTTTAAAATACAAAGCTCCATCAAGTTCAGTTTGTGTCTATATATAAGGGAATTCTCTTATAAGGACTTAAAATAAATATACATATTTTCACCATTGATTCAAAACATGTGGGACCCAAAATAGTGAGTCCCACTAGTTATTTCACTTAAATCAATGGTCAAAAAATTGTATTTATTTTAAATCCTTACTTTAAGTATTTGTTGGAGAATTCCTGTATATATATATATGTATGTGGATCTCGTCTGGTCAATTTTCGAGGAGCATTTGAAATGCCCCATGAAAGGATTCTTATGCATGTTAATTACTATTAAGGAAAATTAAGACTCATGAGTTTGGGACTTGACACAAGTCTTTCAGTACTAGATTGGGAAGCTTCCTATGCAAACCCATATTTTTTATGGATGAATAATTTATACATACATACATACATACATACATACATATATATATATATTGCTCCTATAGATAAATAATAATTTATATGAAGATTGATCTCAGGCAGTGTACTATATTATTTAATTAATTAATTCCTACCAACTATCAGTCCACAAGTTGCTTTAAATAATTCCTACCAATCTTACTCCCAACAATATTATTGTTTTAACACATATATATATATATATATATATATATATATATATATATATATATATATATATATATATATAGACATAGTGGAATAATGATTCTTCCGAAATATTACATCACTTCTATTTTTTCAACCGAGAAACGAGATCATACACATTTTCACTGTAGACCTTCGATATCGAGATTTGCCACAGAGATCCTCGATATAAACCTAAATTCAAATTATTAGAACCTCATACATAGAAATTTCCCACCAAACGAGAGAGTCGGTTAACACAAGAAAGACAATCTTTTAAGTTGGATATAATGCATGTCATGTAGCATCAAGAGTTTCCAAACAATCACTCATTGAGTGGGGGCGTCCTTGTTTAATTTCCATCTCTAACCCAATAAGTGGAATTTGACTATTGAAAGCCATCCCCTTTTTGTCCTGTACATGTATCATAATAATGGTATATATATTGTTATCTATGCTTGGTGCCAAGAAAATCAACTACATAGGGAGTGCTAGGGATATATACTGTACAAGGAGGTTGGCAGCTATTGGAGAAGGCTCTCCAAAGGCAATCCTTTATGTACCTAAAACTTGTTCTCCACCCAAAATGGAATGTTTATAAATTGTTAGAATTCCTACCATAAATAGAAAGTTACAAATCACTTGAAAATACTAATTAGGTGTAGGGTTTGGCTAAACAATTTGATAATAGAAACTTGGCAATTGAAAGTCATAGAGCCTTTGTAACTTTCCAAGAAATTCAAGATGTGAGGATGTTTGGGACAAACATTTTGATGATGACAATCACGATTCGTTAATTATAACAATATATGACTTACTAATCTTAAAATATTTAGTTGATTAACACCATTTTTAGATTAATTAACTTACCCTTAATAATATATATGTATCAACTAAGTTGCAGATGTTAAGGCGATAATATATTAATATGTGTTGTAAAATTAAAACAAAAATTATAACAATATCAATATATATATATATGTGTGTGCGTGTTCACATAGGTGCTTCAAACAATGTGAAATACATTGTCTTTGGTAGGTATATATATGAAGGATTGACTTCATCAAACGTCAAGAAAGGTTGAAGAAATTTCAGTGGAGCTTCAGAACAAGTATTAATGATGACATGATATGTTGCTGCCTTGATTTTTTCTACTAATACAATTAAGTCTTTTGACCTTTTCCTTAAAAATAAATAAATAAATAAAACTGACCAAGCAATTCAAGACGTGAGGATGCTTGGGACAAACATTTTTTGATGACGAATTGACTATGATGACCATCACGATGCATTAATTTATTAATCATAAAATATTAGTTGATTTAACACCATTTTTTAGATTAACTCACTCTTAATAATAAGTATCAACTAAGTCACAAAATTTTAAGGTGATAATATGCATTGTAAAATTAAAACAAACATAAGAATCATGAGTAGCTTAGATAACACTCATTTGTATGGTATTTCATAGACGTCTCGAGTTCGAGCATCCCCATCCCCTTTCGCTTTCCTTCTTCAGAACAAGTATTGAAGATGTACAACCACCAAGGGGTGACCAAGTTAATTGAGAATAAATTATTTCAGTTTGGGGATCAAAATTCTATTATGAAATACCAATTGTATCTTTGTCCAAACTTAACTATCATTGTAAGATATTTTTCGCTTTCACAAGTTCAAGTCCAAATCCAAATCCAACCGAGGACCTTCTAGGGCTCACGGTCTTAAAACACGTATTACTAAATCAAAGAAACCTATAAGCTTAATACATGTCAATTAAATCTTTATTTTAACAATGTGAGACTTTTCTCAACAAATTTTCCCCTCAATTGCGGGTCAGGGTCAAACCCACTAAGTGGAACTAAAAATCATTTATATACAATCCACATTTAAGCTAAACAATCTTGCTCTGATACGGTGATACCACTATTACAAAACACCAATGGAGTAATTTTTCCAAACTTGATTATATACAATCATCTTTTCCAAGTTCAAGTCCAAGCCCAATCCATCACAGAGTTTCTAAGACCTTCCAGGACTCAAAACTTTAAAATACGACTTACTAAGTCTTTCCAATAAAGACTTCATAAACGCATAAACTAATAAGATATCCATTAGGTCTTTATTTTAGCGATATCTATAAGATTTTTTTTTCAATAAGTTCAACTCTTTACATTAACACCTAACGATTTATCGGTAACCAAAGAAAGTTGGGTAATCAAAATATTTGGGGTTTACATGGACGAAAGGCCAATGATTCCTCGTCATAAAAAAATTACTGATTATGAATTAAAAAAAATGAAAATGTTATGTCAAGACAAAAAGATATAGTAGTATGTTATTTAATTGATTTTGTTTTAATTTAAAATACGAAGCTCCATCAAGTTCAGTTTGTGTATATATGTGTATATATGTGTGTGTGTGTGTGTGTGTGGATCTGGTCTGGTCTGGTCAAATTTCGAGGAGCATTTGAAATGCCCCGTGAAAGGATTCTTGTGTATGTTAATTAATATTAAGGAAAATTAAGATTCATTTAACAAATATAAATATGAGTTTGGGACTTGACCCAAGTGTTTCAGTACTAAATTGGGAAGCTCCCTATGCAAACCCATACATGAATCGCAGAAGAAGAATATTTTTATGGATGAATAATATATATATATATGCAGAAGAAGAATATTTTTATGGATGAATAATTTATATATATATATATATATTGCTCCAATAGATAAATAATAATTTATATGAAGATTGATTTCAGGCAGTGTACTATATTATTTAATTAATTAATTCCTACCAACTATCAGTCCACAAGTTGCTTTAAATAACTAAAGTTTCTTACTCCCAACAATATTATTGTTTTAACACATATATATAGACATAGTGGAATAATGATTCTTCCGAAATATTACATCACTTTTATTTTTTTAACCGAGAAACGAGATCATACAAAGTTTCTCTGTAGACATTCGATATCGAGATTTGCGAGCTCTGCAATTCTTTAGAGTCTACAATTTGAAAAAAATCATATAAGATTTAAACATGGAAAAATAAAAATGTAATGTGATATGATTCGTCTCCCAAATCATTTGATTAAAATTGTAGACCCTACAATTTTAAACAAATTGCGGAGTCCCCAAATCCTTGATATAAACCTAAATTCGAACTATTCGAACAGCATACATAGAAATTTCCAAACAAGCACTCATTGAGTGGGAGCGTCCTTGTTTAATTTCCATCTCTAACCCAACAAGTGGAATTTGACTATTGAAAGCCATCCCCTTTTTGTCCTGTACATGTATCTATAATAATGGTATATATATATTGTGATCTATGTTTGGTGCCAATAAAATCAACTACATAGTGAGTGGTAGGGATATATACTTATCAATGGATGCCATGTCACTGTACAAGGAGGTTGGCAGCTATTGGAGAAGGCTCCCCCAAGCCAATCCTTTATGTTCTCCACCCAAAATGGAATGTTTATAAATTGTTAGAATTCCTACCGTAAATAGAAAGTTACAAATCACTTGAAAATACTACTTGGGTTTAGGGTTTGGTTAAACAATTTGATAATAGAAACTTGGCAATTGAAAGTCATAGAGTCCATAACACAGAGGTATATGTCGAGGAGGTTCGGTCTTAATAATCAACAAATTCTTGTCGCCACGCACTAGTCTTTGGCACAACTTACTCAGACAATGTATTGTGTTTACTTGTTTAACAATAACAGAAAAAACCTGTCGAAAATATCCACCAAGTAAAACAGTCTTTGAATCAGACAATATATATCTCCGCAATGATCTATATATCAAAGGCTTCAAAGCAATTTATAAGAGCCTCATCCCATACTATCAAGGCAGTTTGTTTAATTAACATCGCGAGTGAGTTGCGCGCATGCCCTCTTTGATGTGACATACGAAATGTTTTCCCAGTACCGCCATGACGATATACAAAAAGAACCCAAAGCATTGCATGCAGACTGAAACGTAGGGTGAACAACACCGTTGACTGTTTTAATCTCATCATAATTTTTGGTCATTGATTTGTATTCATCCATTCCATGAACGTACATTGTTTTTTTCAATACAACTCGACCCAAAAGAGTTTCTAAATTCTGATTTGCATGGTAAACAAATTAAGGACATTCGTTGATGAAAGATGTAGTTTCAGTCTTTCAACATGGGTTGTTCTGTGATGAATGTTGAATTCAAACAGTCATCACCTTTGCTTCATCAACGGAATTATCATTACCATTGCTTCCTCCTTGAGGACGGATTTGATGGGAATCAAGAAGAAATTGAGAGGGGAAAGCTCAAAAGAGCTGCAGAGAAGAAACAGTCATAACTTTTGACTCAGTTGACAGATTTGCTATTATAATATGTTTCCGAAGACTGATTTTCGTCCTCCAGAGCATTTCGACTTGGGCTTGCCCGGTTGAGATCGTTTTCATGCTTAAATTACCTGTTTAAGACAGGTTGACTGGTGGTCAAAGTTTTATTAATTTGGTCAACTTTTTCGTTTTAGGTTGCTTTGTTTTAGTTTAGTTAATGTCTTTGTTGGTCTTTTTACTTAATTAGGGTTTCCTAGTGACTATTTAAGTTGCTGACCAGTTGTTATTAGAGGGGATTATTATTTTTATTGAAGTAAATAAACTCTTTGGTTTACAACCAGTTTTTCTTGATGGGTTTCAAGATTGTTCTTGAGGATTTACGCTTGTATTTTCGTTGATTGTTTCGTGCTTCGTCACATTCTTAGCTCTTCCCGACCCAATTTTGCACCCACTAAAGGATTTTTGAGAGATAAGTTTCAATAATAAAACTCAAGATGATTACAAAGATATATACACTAAGATGTAGACCTACAACAGTCTTAAGAGTCCGACTACTAGTACACTAATGACATAGACAGATCGAAGAAGTATCCATTAAGATAACGGACCTAATTCAAGTTACATGGGCCTTGGGCCTGGACTTGTGATTACACTTGTGAGCCTTAATTGGGCTTGCTTGGGCTGGCCTGAGAAGTGTGGGCTTTCTCTCCTTTACCCACAACATCTGGCGATTCAAAAGACCAGAAGAAGGTACATTGGAAGTATGGAATCGAAAGCCAGTTTTCAGTTCAGCAATGAAAGAAATCAAATCACGTATCTCAATATGCTTGATTATTTGATTAAGTGGGAGAGTATGGTTATGGACTTACCTACAATTTTTGTGCATATGACAAAACATGTTAACGGGTTTAGAGAAAACAAGTGAATCTCTTTGGAGCCAAACTGTATGGATTTAGGAGGTCCTGAGTTTGATTCTCATTAGAAACAATATTTTTGTAGCTACGCGATGGGCCATGACCCAATTTACTTGGTCATCAAATGAGAAATTTATGAATGCGCGGGCCTGATGACTTGTGTTTAGGCTCATATTGGATGTTCAAATAACAAACTTGTATAGTATTGTTTTCAATTATCAAAATAGAAGAGTTTAAGGAAACCCACATCAATTTGATTTCTAATTAATGAAGAAACAATGACAAAATAATTTCCTTTCAAATTATGCTTTTATTTTTATTTTTAGACAAATAAGTTGGAAGATTTGAATCCATGACCCCCGACATCGGCCCATAGGCGGATTCAGGAATTAGGATCATTGAGGGCAAAAGAGGTGGTGAGGCTGTCCGGAGGCAGAGCCACCAATTATTTTTTGGGTTATTTAATGGATTCATGATTCACAAATATAGATCTTAAACACAAAAACACATTAATAATACTTCAAAGTGATAAAAAAAATACATATTAATATATCACAAAATAAATATGTCACACGAGTGTCGTAATATGTCACACGAGTGTCGTAACATTTATTTTTGATAAGGTGTATTTATATATCACACCCCCATACATACAAGCTAGGCTGGGACTCGGTCGGGTCGGTTGATTACCGACCAACCGACTATGCTCATTATTGATTACTATTATCGACCCGACTTTTTGTTGGATAAATTGCATGCATAAAAAAATTGCTTGAATCAAAACATAGCACATTAACACATATATAACAAGAACAGCAGCACGGTATCATACGAGTACAAGAATTATTGCTTGAATTAAAATACCAAACCAAATGTTGAAGCAACTGGAGACGAGGGAGTGAGGTAAGCGTTAGCGAATCTCCTTAAAGAGAATTTGTCCCAGTCACTTGTTGCCTCTGATATCCGGACAATCCCTTCCCAAGATACAACGCTCCACACCACGAGTAAGCGGCACAACAATACCGATGGACTCAATCGAACCACTTATGAAAAGCACTCTCAGAGAGTAGAACACAGAGAGGAGAGAAAAGAAGAAGTATGAATATTGTGGTGTTTTTTTTGGAACTGCTGCCAATCTTGATATAGTTACTTTTTCATATAGTTCTTATTTCCACCTTGGCAATTATTTTCACACATGTAACACTTGATTTAATGGTCAACTTGCCACATCAGTAGGTTGACTGACTGAAATTGGTAAAATCTGTCTAGGTGATCAATTTGGAACAAATTAAATATTGTGAATGACAAAATGGACACAATTTGATTTATAGGGACTAAATTGTAACACGGATCATCTTTCAGGGACCAAATGTTCTATTAACCCCATATCAAACCCTTCATCCCCACATACGAAGCAATAAGAAAATAGATATTATCCATTCACAAATTTTGTTGGGTTCTTTATATCATGGGTTTATGATTCACAAATATAGATCACAAACACAAAAACACATTAATAATACTTCAAATGAATAAGAAAATACATATTAATCTATTACAACTTTTTTGAGTTATATATATTTGAGTTTATGATTCACAAATATAGACCGCAAGACGTTCAATGTGGACGATGGAGAATACAAGGTGCCAGTGGCGGAACAATGAAGGGGCTGGGGGGCCATGGCCCCCCAAAAATTTTGAAATTTTTTAGTATAATAGTAGTAAATATATAACTATACTTCATTGTTACTATAATACTATGGGCTTTCAATGCTATGGACTTATAAATAATGTAAAAACTCAATCAATATCATGGGCTCCATTCTCTTTTAATCAATTTAGGCCAAATTCTCTTTAATATAGTTTCCTTGTTGGTTTCCTCTCTTTAATATAGTTTTCTTGTTGGATCCTAAGGATGATTTATAGGTCTTTTAATGCAAGCAATATTTGCACTCTTGTTGAGAAATATTATCCTGAGGATTTTACGGAACAAGATAGACTTCTTTTGAAGTTTCAGTTGCAGCATTATCATCTTGATGTGACCAAAATGCTACTTCAGAATAAAATGGAAGATGAGTTTCTTGCAGATTGCATGACTTTCTTCATATTGAAAGGGAGATTGCTGACACTTTTAGTTCAGACTCGATTATAGATGATTTTCTACTCAATGAAAGATCGTCGAGCACAACTTAAATGATTGTTTTTGTTATATTGGATATTTATGTTTTAATTTGTGACTTTTAATTTAATAATTATATAGATATCTATCTACCTGTTTTTGGTCACCTTTCAGTAAATTGTTTTTTAAAAAAAATTCGAGAGCGCTGCCCCCAAACCCCGTCCACATTTTCGCCCCCCTTCGATAAATTCCTGGCTCCATCATTGCAAGGTGCCATATGCCATTATCTATAGGAACATGACAATTCTTGCGCGTGGAAGCCCTGTCTCATCATTGGTTGCACCTTTACTTTGGATTTTTTTTGCATTTTCCATGAACAGCAAACTTGATAAGGGACATGTCCCCTAACAATATTAGAAAATGGGTTCTGCTTCCAATGGCTATTGTTGTGCCACTTCTGATTGTGGCTTACTTTGCGATTTATATGTGCATTGGGAGCCTTATTGTGTTTGCATGGCACAAAGATAAACAAGAAGGCGGCTAAATTAATGGTTCTTGTTGATGAGGGTTTTTGTTCGCCCTCTCCCCCACACCATCGAGATCAAGGGTTCGAGACGTGGAGGTTCAACCTCTTTTTCGTTGTGGGGGCGAACAAAAACCCTCATCAACAGTTCTTGCAGTGGTTCAGGCTTATATGTGGAGATGGATTGTGAACACTCCCTTTGTCGATTTTTGCTATGGCCAAGGTTGGCCCTCCGATATACATGAGCTTCTTGGCTTCCAAGTAGAAGAGAGATTTATGTATTCAAGTATAACTAATTTATGGGCCTTGAGTACGGCCCTTAAGATGAGAAGTATTGGCTACTAGGCCAAAACTTTAATTTACTACTACACAACACTAATTTTCTTTTTACCTTACTTAGTTGGTTTGGATCACATAATTAAAATTCAAATTTAGTCCCTCCACTTATAGACATAATGATTGTAGTGTATAGTGTAACATTTTCTTTGTAGACATTAGGCCACTAATGTTCCCAATTTTGTTAATTAAGTCCTTTAATTGTAATAATATCCAACAATCCATAATCTCTCGTGATATTTGTTAAATATAGAGAAAATATTTTGTAATGTGATGTGACATTTAATATAGAGTGATACTTCAACTTTAAAATTAATTAATTTAGTTCAAATAACCCTTTATTGAACTTTATTGCTTTTTATTTTTGGACTTAATTTTCATTAAATCTATTTGATACATTTTGGATACTTCATATTAATTTTAAAATTGAGGATTAATAATTAATAATATATGAATGGAGGAAAGAGATAGACAAGGCAAGCAAACAAACAAAAGCAGGTTATTATCTTTTAAATATTATATTATAATAAAATAAAATTGGCAGGAAGAAACAGAAAGCGAAAATAATTTCACTCTCTCACCGAACAAAATACTTCTCTCTCTAAAAATCTTCATCCTCCTCTGTGTCGCCCGCAATCCCGTCTCTATTCATCTAATCATATATACATGCCATAAAAGTATATCATACGTATTCTCAGCTTGGTCAATTTGTGTTATTTTCAATCCTTTTATCCTCTAGTTGATTCTGCTTGCGAGGGATTGGTTGTTTAGTTGACAGGTGATATGATCTATGAGCTGTTGAGTTTGGTTTGATTGGGCGTTTATTGTGAATGAGATATGGGATTGGAGTCCGTTGGTGAATTATTTGATTCATCATCTTCCACAGCAAAATCCCAATTTGATCGTGGGTCTCAATAGGATCGCCGATCCCACCAATCAATTGGGGGATTTTTTGGGTTTCATTGTTCATGCTGGTATTAAATTAATTGTGGTTTTTGTTACTGGTGGTGGAGGGGTTAGTGTCATGGACGATGCCAGCCCTAGCAATGGAAAAGCAGGTCAAGCTAGAACAACGGCGGAAGTGGGAACTGATTCGTCGAGGTGGCTCCCCAAGGAGGTGGCTTTTGCACCATATTTGCGGCAGGAGATTGAGTCCTCGAACCACAAGGCTCAAACTCTGAGTGTAGTTGTTCGAAAACCTGTGAGTGTGTTTTGTGTCTTGTTGTGAATTTTTATGCGGATTGAATTGGATAACAAATGTTTGTAATTGTATAAATGATAGAGTTCGGAATGTTATGTTTGCATGCTCAGAAATGAAGTGGAAGGTCGAACTTTTTTAGTCAATTTTTTAGGTTTAGGCATGGCTAGCTTTCTATATGTAAGCAGAAAAGAGTCTTATTCTGCATTTGTACTAAAAAAACTGTTCTTCTATGCAATGCAGTTGTTTAAGCGACTGTTTGGGGACTTGTAAAAATTGTTTGAACTTAGTCAATGGATATAAAACAGAAGTTATGTAATTAGTTACTTTGTAGACTATTATATGATCTGAGGGTGTAATGCTATAGCTTTCAACATTTGATGGACTTGTCAATTGTCATAGCTGAATTAGATTTCCTTCCTTACCTTTATCAGTTAGGGAAAGGATTAGATAACTATTATGCTGTGTGAATACTACTACTTACTGCAAAAGTTGAAATTTTCTGTATTATGAACTTCTGCAGTTCCTAGAAGCTTGTTGGACAATGTACCTACCTAAGACATAATCTCTACTTGTCCCTAAATTTGTCTCTATGTCCTTTACCGGAGTTGTTTTAGTTAGGTATTTGAAGTGTATGCCAGGAGTCTAGACAGTTAACTGAAGTGAGCCTAGAGGATGCCAATATGCCATCTTGCATGCGGGCATGGGGATAGATGTTTATGCTTTTTCTTGATGTGAACATACTGCAGCTATGACTGACCACAATTGACAAATTCTATTGCATGTATATTGAACTGTTATGCTTTATCCCCAACTTCCATGGAGTAGAATGAACCTTGACCCCAGTAGTCATTGATGCTGGATATAATCAACAATGCTATAGAGGAGATAACTATAGCAAGAAACTCAATGTGATTCTTCTTATCAACCTTTTTAGTTATATAACAAAATGATAGCTATAGCTAGCATAAATTTCTGACTCTCTTGGCTTCCACATAAGTTTTAAAATCCATTGTGGGGAACCTTTGGATGACTGGAGAATATGCACTAATTTTTCAAGGTTGGAATCCCCCTAAAAATTTCTAGTCTTTTGAATGGAAAAGATTGATTAAAATTTTTCACTGTGTAGATATCCCCTTAAGATTTTTCAAACATGCAATGCCAGATTTTTGGGGTCATCTTCAAGAAAATGTCAAGGTTATTAAAAAATTTCACCAAGTTTAGGTATCCCCTATGGGCTAGCCTTGATCTATAAAAGTGAAATCATAGCCTAGTGGTTGGTAAGGTTATCTCACGACAACCTAGAGATCATGGGTTCAAATCCTGGAAACAACCTTATGTAGGAAAACTTTTGATGTTGTTCTACACTTGATTAAAGCTGTAAGCTTTAGGAAATTTATGGCTTAAAGAATGAAACAGCTGGCGGTCAGGTCTCTGAACAGTAACTGGGATAGGTTTTTTGGATTTTGGGTGTTGTACGTAGAGATTGATTAAAGCACAAAGTAGAATAATCTGAAGAGTCTCTCTAAAGCTGATGTGGTGACTACTTCCATTAGATTGAATTGCAGATCTCAATTTTTTACCACTAAAGAAACATAATTCTCAAACCAAAAATCATAGATGATTTCGCTAGTCGTTCAGGAAATTCGAACAAATTTCTGTTGAAGAAAATAAAATACGGAGAAGGCGAGGCCTGGGTTGGTTTCCTTGTCGATTTCTTGGCTCCCCTCACTTGTTCTATTCAAGCAATTTGGCATCACTCTCATGGAAGTCCCTCCACTGCTGCCACTGGTGGTGGTTGGCTTGGTTTCCTTGTCGATTTCTTGGCTACGAGTCACTTGATGAGGGAGAAGGCGCTGATCATCGGACCGGATAGAGAGGAAAGGGAAGGGAAAGCGTCTCTCTGTGTGGAAATAGAAAGAGAAAATAAAATAGAGTATTTTTAGGCATTTAAACTACCAGCCATTAGATTGAATCAGATTAAATCTGACCGTTGGTTTCAATTACAGTGTGATCTATTGTAAAACTTTTACAGCAGATCCCGGGAACCCGTCTGTTAGCATGCCATATTTCTCCTGTTGTCATTTGCTGTAACGTTTTCATTAAGGTTTCATGTAGCTGACCCCTCATATTTGGCATTAAGGTTTCATGATAATGATGATTTTCATTGCCAATTTTTGGAGAAGACATTCTTGGAACTCACCAAAAGTTTGTAGATATGTAAAAGCACTGTATGATACTGCATATAAGGATATTTGAGTTCCTTTTCTTGTTATGTATAGAAATTTAGTCAAATTAAGCAGCTTTATAAACAGTACTAGAGATGTAGCTGTATGGATATAGGTTATCATCCTTGTTGCAAGACTTGATCTTAACTATCATGTAATTATGAACGTTCTATTCCATTGTTCTCTCTAATAAGCAGTTGAAGCACTCTGGATTCTAAACTATTTGAAGTGAATTTTCTGCTGACTTGCACCTTTCTTTTTTCAGTTTGTAGCAAGGCTAACCAAGGACATTATTGCAACGTATCAAACATGCAATCCACAGTTCAAGTATTCAGAAGAGTTGAACCCAAAAAGATATTTAACTAGTCCTTCAATTGGTGTCAACAATGATGGCTTTGATAATGTGAACTCAGATCTTATTCTGGCTGTGAACTTTGCGTTGGTCAATTCAGATAGGCAGAGAAGGTATGTTGTTGCAGACCGAACTTTTCTCTATTTAACTTCTTTTGCTGTGAATTTTTGTTATTGCATTAGAATATAAAGTCACAATAGAGTACGTACTCTTGTTTATTGATGAAAGTATTAGCCTGTGTCACTGAATGTGAAAAGTGTTTGTTTAGTAAATATCATTAATTTTGTTTCATTTGAGCTTATGAGGAAAACTTGATCCAGATAAAGAATTCTGTCTCCGTCTGATCCTGAATGAACTTTTCCTAGATATTTCTTTTCTCTTCTAGGCATCCCCAGTATATTGGGAAATTTTGCTGCTAATTGCTTTTAGTGTATTTGAACTATTTCGGGTAGATTGCAGGCTCAAAATGTGTGCTTCAATGAAGTGAATTACACATTTTGCTATGCCACAGGGAGAGATATATATAAATTATAATACATGTTAAAACAAACTAAAATAGTTATCTTTTAATCTTTTATGAAAAATGCTTTGTACAGCGTACCGTTGCATACTTTCTATAAGTCTCAATCCTAATGTTACTCTAATTCAGAAATTTGAATGCGATGGAACAGAAATTTGTACATCATTGCTTGGCCTAGTGATAAAGTTGCTTCCCCGTAACATTGAGATTACAGGTTCAAATCACAGAAGCAGCCTTTACTAGGCAGGGGTAAGGTTGCCTACGTCATGTCCTTCCCTGACCTCACCTTTGTTGCCGGAGCCTTGTGCACAAAAGTTGTTTAACAATTAAACTTTATCGTAATGTTAAAAGAAAATATAGATGGTGCGGTTGTGTTTCTCATATCTTTTCTGCGGATGACGCAGTTATTTGTTGTGAGCTAGAGGGTGTGAGAGTATTACTTAACAATGAAAAGTTTCATCTTCCATCGGTTTAATTTTTGGGATAAATGGTTTTTCACAGTATTGGAACCTTTGCTATTGTCAGGTCTTGAGTTCAAAATTTGACACCTCCATAATAAAATTAAATATTGCACATAAGGGTATGGGGCCGGGGTGGCAGGGTTGCAGGGAGAGATCTGATAAGTGAATTTTTTAGTATCAATCCACTTAATAATGTTACCGTAATTAATGACTGACTATAACCACCATTTTGTTTTATCCTCCTTTATTAAGTACTTTGTTGTATCTTTTAAGTTTTAAATCATTTTCAGGTATGTGGTCAAAGATGTTCTTGGTCATGGGACTTTTGGGCAGGTTGCTAAATGCTGGGCTGCAGAAACAAACAGCTTTGTTGCGGTTAAGATAATCAAAAACCAACCTGCATATTATCAACAGGCACTGGTTGAAGTGTCGATTTTGACTACGGTAATTAAGCTTTTGGTTAGTTTTAATCTTCAAGTTGATATTGGTTAAGTATATCTTTGTTATATCTTTCACCCTTTGCAGTTGAACAAGAAGTACGATCCTGAGGATAAGCATCACATTGTTCGTATTTATGATTACTTTGTATATCAACGTCACTTGTGCATAAGCTTTGAGCTGCTTGACACAAATCTGTAAGCTACTACAGCTGCTTTTACTTTCCATTCCTATGTCCTTTGATATAGATGTGCCTTTTTAAATATATGCATTTGTTCTCTTAGTTTTTTTTCTTGCAGCATGGTTTTGATATTCATCATCTGTATTTAGGTATGAGCTTATCAAGATAAATCATTTTAGGGGATTATCATTGAGCATCGTCCAGTTGTTCTCCAAACAGGTATAGAAACATTCTGTTGGATAGAGAGAAACTGCAACTTTTCTTCGTGATTGTTATGCTTTATAAGTTATGGACAGATTTTACATGGGTTAGCTCTACTAAAGGATGCTGGGATAATACATTGTGATTTGAAGCCAGAAAACATTCTTTTGTGCACGAGGTAAAAATTTCCTTCATAATGGGTTTTGGAATGCAGTCTGTTTGTTAAATCTTTCCCTGTTGCAACATGATTGCTAGTCTTTCAGTTTAACTTCAACGTTATGTCTTTAAATTACCAGTGTGAAACCAGCAGAAATTAAGATAATTGACTTTGGATCAGCTTGCATGGAAGATCGCACTGTTTACTCATATATCCAGGTTTGCGTCTATGGTTATTCTGAGATCCTGTGTTGGCATTATTATGATGTTTTAAGAGGTCCTCTGATTGTGTAAGTTATCTTTTCTGCAGAGTCGATACTATAGATCTCCTGAGGTTCTTCTTGGGTATCAGTATCCTTTTAAATGATATTAAAGCTTTACTATTTTGTGTTTCGCTTTTTCTGATGATTTTTGCTTTGGCTTGTTCCTCTTTTGTGATAAGGGCACACTTCGTCTGCCCAGTGTTTTGTGTTTCATACTGAGAAATACACAATAAAGCAACCTAAGTAATTTACTTGATTAAAACATTCTTTACCTGTTCAAAAGTTTACCGAGAATTTAATTTTGTCTCTGGTTCTATGATTTGTTAATTCTATTTTATTTTTGAGCATGTTGTGCTCCTTGTGGTTGTCTGTTTGATGAATCTAAGTTGCACTGGATTCATTACTCATCTGTCCTATTACGTCTCTAGTTTGTTTGACCTAATTCCGATGTATTAATATTTTTATACGAAGTTTGTTTCTCTTTTCCATTTCATTTGATTTTCAAAAGATTCTCTGTGTTTATTTTAATAATGAATTTTTTAGTAATTGCTTTTACTGAAGTTTGACTGCTGCAATTTCATTAATTTTTTTGGGATAATGATTTGCCCAGCTACCACGCTTCTAATTATTGTTGTAGTTGATGCATTGGAAAATTAATGATTTCAGTCTCCATAATAATCATCCTCGCAATCTTGGCATTTTTTGTTTTTGCCTTAACACTGTTCAGATACACTACGGCCATTGACATGTGGTCCTTTGGATGCATAGTCGCTGAATTGTTTCTAGGGTTGCCTCTTTTCCCTGGAGCCTCAGAATTTGATCTTCTGAGAAGAATGATTGAAATACTTGGGTATGTCTCTTTCTCTCATGTTGCAGGAGGACATATTTTCATTTTCTGGGAATCAGTCTGCATGGATGAGTTAGGGTGAATTTTCTTTTTCTGTGTCTTGGATTATTCAATTGCGCTGTTGATTTGTCAATGCTTTCTTAGAACAATGAGTGATGAAGCAGAAACATGACAGTTATCTACTTGTTTTAATGGGAACTCTGATGGAAGTCGTTATTTATGTAATTTTTGGGCTCTTAGTATCCATGAGATTTTGGTCTCACAAATTCTACACGTTGGACAGTGACCCTAGAAGGATAGTTTTGAGTTTCAATTTTTTAATGTTTAGGTTTTGAGAGCTTACCTGATTTCAAAACATGTTATTTATTGCAAAATTCCGGGATTTCTGAATTTGGGTGGTGTAGTTCAAGAAGTGGTGAGAAGTAATGGCAGTCTAAAATCATTAATGATTCTCCACACATCCACTCAAAACTTGTCTATGGGGATGAAAGGTTTTGATATGCTTTACTTGTGATGACTAACATTGCTATTGAATTATTGATCCATTTCTGAGAGTAAAGTCATTTGGGCACATTCTTTTATGCCCTGTGCTTTCTTTGCCATTAGATTGGCTTGCCAAGCCATCTTTTTCTGGGTACTGGGAATGCATAACTGGTGCTGTGTCTAGATGACATTACCACCTGTGATAATTAGCTAATAATTCTACTATATTGTAAAGAAAATTTTGTATTTAAGAATGTTTTTTGGTTACTATTTACTATTTAGAATTTTCTTTTACTTCAGTGGACCTTTGAGAAATCTTTTTTCGTTTTTGAATTATCCGTTTTGAGCTCTTTGAATTGATGTCCTTGTAATCTGATCAAACATGTCTTTAAGATACTGTGGTATTACATGTGGTTACCAAGCTTATAGTATGCATTTAGGCATTCATGCGTCTGGATTTTAAACCTTGAAATGAATAAGCTTATAGTATGCATTTAGGCATTCATGCGTCTGGATTTTAAACCTTTAAATGAATATTTACTATAAGATATTTTCACTTTGCCCTAAAGGTTAGTTTAACAAAATTGTTTCAGTGGTGTCAGGTCATGATGTTGATATCTACTCCTTTTTTGATTGTTTTCCTGTTTCAAATACAGGCACATATTATCATAGTTAACTCTTGTTGTAGTATAAACTGGTTTATCGTCTGTTGGTCTTGTCATTGCTGTTGTTTCTTTTCTGTTTTTTCTCCTTTAAAAAATTGATATTTGGTCATTAAGTTATGCAAGCTGAGTTAAAATGATGCTCTTGGTAGTCATTACCCATTAGCTGGTTTTCCTTTTGCAATTTGTTTGAACAACCTTTTACTTATGGTTGAAATGTTGTAGAGGACAACCCCCTGATTATGTACTAAAGGCAGCAAAAAACACAAGTAAGTTCTTTAAATGCATTGGGACTGCCCACAATCAAGAGAATGGTGAACCTATGGGTGGCAGAAGTGCTTACCAAGCATTAACAGTGGAGGAATATGAAGCTGTAAGTTTTCATTTTATGCTTTCCAGTAAATGTGAATTAATAAAATGAAGAAATTGTTTGCGACTTATAGCCTATAGGTATAGGTCTTCAACTTATTTTTTGTCAATCTTGTTGCTTCTAGCACCTGAGTAATTTAACAAGATTGTTATCCTTATTTTCTTTTGTTTAATTTTGTTCCCTTCATAATTTCTTGTGTTGATAGATATTCTCAGCCTAATTCTAGTGGCTTCTTGTTTTTGTTCAGAGAGAGTTGAAAAGACCAGTGATTGGAAAAGAGTATTTCAATCATATGAACCTTGAAGCGATTGTCACAAATTATCCTTACAGAAAAAACTTACCAGAAGAAGATATCATTAGAGGTTAGCATCTTATTCATTTATTGAAAGTAGTGGATAGGGTCATACATTCTCTTAATTTATCATGTTTTTTGATGAATTATTTTACAGCTGCCATATTATTACTTTGTAACAGAAAGTCAAATAAGATTGGCCTTGATTGATTTCTTAAGGGGACTTGTTGAGTTTGATCCTGCCAAACGCTGGTCACCTTTTCAAGTAATAAAGTTTGCACTTGTCAGCGGTTTCGTCTTCTGAGACTTCATTCTGTTTCTATTGAATATGATCTCTCTAAGCTATGGGCAATTACAGTTTGCACTTTTTTCCTGCAGGCTTCAAAACATCCTTTTGTGACGGGGGAACCCTTCACATGCCCTTACAAGCCTCCCCCAGAGACTCGTCACATGGTTAGTGGGGTAGTGTTTGCGCCTTTTGACTTGGTTTTCAACTTCCAATATAGTACAATGCTATTGCAACACTTTTCAAACTTCATCCCAACTGTTTTTCCATGTGGATTTTTGATGAATTTTTGTATGTTAGTATGACTTTGCTCAGGGCTCTTCTCCTAATTGAGATAATTTACATGTGCAAAACAAAATAACTGAGTTTTGAAATAAAGTATTTCAGTATTGGAAAAGTGTGTATCCTTATTTCTGTTTTTAGGCCTTTTTGCTTGGCTTCATAGATATATTTCGACTTTTTGATGCCAGTATTAATTTACGTTTGCGCTTGACTAATCTAATATATTTTAGCCATAAATAGGATAGGTTTTCTTTTGAGTGCGTTTCATGACCTTGGTCTCATTTTAAGTTGAATCTTCAACATTATTAGTTTACCATTCTGACACATATGGTCCTTTTTCTTCCTCCCAATCCCTTCTGTAGCCCGTAGCTCAAAATCTCAAGGTGGATCATCACCCTGGTGGA
This sequence comes from Tripterygium wilfordii, assembly GCF_013401445.1. Lineage (NCBI taxonomy): Eukaryota > Viridiplantae > Streptophyta > Magnoliopsida > Celastrales > Celastraceae > Tripterygium > Tripterygium wilfordii. The sequence goes on along the minus strand of NC_052235.1, from coordinate 8,380,407 downwards.
GGGCATTGGTTTGCCGCAGGTCTCTCCCCCAATGTGAGTTTACGGGGTCTTTATAATCCGTGATTTTAATTATCGCAGGTTGAATGCATTTCGATAAATTTCTTTTTCATTTAAAACTGCCTGAATTATAACTCTGTCCACATGAAATAGTGGAAAAGAGAAAAAGAACTGGAAACTCATAGTAGTACCTTACTCTTTTTGCAGCTTACGGGCAGGAGTAGAGTTGCCTTGCATAACGGTCCACATATTCAGATGGGGCCTTATGCACATGCTAGCAGTTATGGCAGTATAGGAAGCCACGGTAGCTATAATGATGGTATTGGGTTAGGAAGCAGCTATGGAAGTTATGGAGATGGTAGCAATATGTTTGCATATTATTCACCTGTTGGTCCATCTGGGATGAACATGTGTGCACAGAATAGCATGTCAATGCTTGGAAGTAGTCCTGAAGCAAGACGGAGGATTATTTCATACTCCCATGGAAATGGACTAGGTGCCAGCCCATCAGCAGGAAGCTTTGCTCCACTGCCCCTTGGCACTAGTCCTTCACAGTTCACTCCACTAAGCTCTTACGGTCAAGTTTCAGCTGGCTCTCCTGGACAATATGGACCAACCTCTCCTGCAAGAAGCAGTTGTCATGGGTCACCTTTAGGTAAAATGGCTGCAGTCAGCAATTTCAATAGAAGAAAAAGTTGGGGATATTCTGGAAGTTCTCAAACTCAGGATAGCTCATCCTCACATTGGCAAGGACAAACTACTGAGGGTGCAAGCTCTAGCCAAGCTGAGGGGAATCCTCAAGGACTTGGTGGTTCACCCTCGCATCTGCAGTTAAGTTCAGGGTCTGCGAGCTTGAAGCTACAGCAAGGCGGCGGAGTTGGTGCGGGTTACGTTAAAAACATGCCAGGTTCCTTTAGACTCGGTTCCAGTATGCAACTTACTCAAAGCACAGGGGAAAATCATGATAAGCCTGATGTATCTCAGTCATTGCCGGATCCTGGAGATTGGGATCCATACTACAGGTAAGCCAACAATAACCGCTCATTTAAACTTGAAACTTGATTTGAGATGTGCTGGGATTTCCGTTTTGGTACCGTGCATTAATCTATTATTTGCAAGGACAATCGGCATATAGGGTGTGCAAAATACTGCGTTTTTAGTGTTTGAATAATTGTTAAAAAGAAGCAAAGGATTATAGAATCCAAATTTCTCAAATAAAGTATTTGTGATGGTAGAATATTTTAGCTTAAACCAGCTTTTCCCACAGTAAGTGCTTTGGATGCTACATAATTGAGTGTAATGCATAAGAAATTGAATTTATGAGTTTCTTCGTGCAACTTTGTGGTAGAGAAAGAGGTTGAAGCTTAAATTATTGAAAGCTTCAGGACAATTTAGACTGGAACTAGATACTCTCACATAAAATGTGTGCTACTTCAGTAAAAGAACTAATGGATTGAGAGATGATTAAATAAATGAATATCAATTTAAGCATTAGGAATTGTACCTTTTCAAATAATTTGTAATAAGGTGTCTTGTCAAATGAACTAAGAAGCATTGTCCAGGTTTTAGTGATGAAAGATGAACTAAGGTCTTATTGATTTTAGATAGAAAACCAAGTAAATGTTTAGTCATTGACACATTCCTATATCTTTTCCAGCGAAGAACAACTTCTTCAAGATGACAGCTCAGATGTGAACTTAAGCTCTGACTTCAGCAAAGGCATGCATCTTGGTTCTGCTGATCCGCTTGCTGGATTCGGAAGATTCAGTAGGGGCTCAAATATGAACTCAAACATTATTTACAGGTATTTTATCTTTTTTTATGAGTTGGTTTACATGGGATCTTTCTACTAGGTATTGTCTGGTTTTGGCACATGCCTCCATATTCATAATTATACTTAGAATTATTGGTTTGGTTTTCTCTTTTCTATAATTGAGTCAGCTTGAGAATTGAGATAGGCATGTTGACTGATATGCACCATCTAAGAGATGTTTGGATTAATCATGCCAATATAATGTAGACATGTTTGTTTGTTGTGTAATATTTCGAATTACGATTTTGATTTTTTATTCTTTGTGCAAATGTGGAAGTTATTATTTGTCGTTTATCATAATGAGGTTTCTTTTGGGTACTCATTCAATTTCGTTTTCTGGTTTTATGTTGTGGATTTGCAGACAAAATGGACCTATTCAAACATTTTCACATGTTGAGGTGGGCAACCCCCCTTCAGGTCATGATCAGCATGCTGGATATGGTCGTTCAATGTATAAAAATTCTCATTTCATTCCTCATGTCTCACAAAATTCTCCAAGCCGTTTCGGACAGCAGCCTGTTCAGCGGCTTAACCAAGGGAATCACTCCTCTGTTCGGGGTACCGAATTGAATCATATGAAGGTCCAGCTCCCTCCTTCTAGCTTCCACTCTGGGGGCCAGCGCTCTCCTGGAAGTAGTTCATTTAACAATGGCATGTCATGGGGTACTTCCTCACTAAGCACTTAGAGTTATCCTGTTGATTTCTATTTCCCTTATTCATTTAAGCTTGTCTGAGGTTCATGAGTGGATATTAATTTCTGTTGGGTATTTTGGATGGGATGGGATAAGCTGGTAAATGGTAATGCTTTAACATTAATGCCGTTTTCTTGTAGGGCATAGGGCTAATCATCCCACCACAAGTATTCCGCCTACATCTCGAGGAAGAAAGGACTATGGCCGGATTTCCTAGTGCTGTAATTCAGCTTAATTTTTTTACTGGGAGGGATTGTGTACCGATTGTTCACAAGAAAGTTGTATTCCAACAGTTAACATGCCTAGTGGGCTCATACTAAGAGCGTATCATCTGTCAGGGCATGTCAATTCATTGTGCTTGCATAAATATAATTTATGGTTTTGATTTCTTCTTATTTATCACTTCTCTTGGAACTCAATCAATTATTTTGGTTATGAGCTAATATGGCCTTTATTCAACATCTCTTTTCCTTTGTCCAGGCTTTCTATGACATACTATACTTCTATCAACATTGCTTATTCTATGTAGAAGCTAACACACTTATTGAGATATGTATTGCAGCTGATAAGGAGGAGTAAAAGGGAGTTCATGTCTACGGTGGTAACTCGAGTATTTTGGCCTTAATTTTCAGGTACCTTGGCCTTCTAGAAGTTGCAACCTAACTTGGTCGTAGGCCTAATCTTTTGTTTCTTTTTTTTTTTTTTAATTTCCTTCTCATTTTGGGACTGTGAGTAGCTTGGACGGTTATGAATGTGGGAACATTTTCTTTGCCGACCAAAAATGTTTGCAGATTTTGCTAACGGTTAACTGTATACTGTTGTTGTAATGTACGCTTCACAGACGCTTTATGCATTTTACGCCTTTCCCAAAAATGCGTACGCATAGTTGGTATCGCATTACCCACACACTTTGATGCACTTTCCTTACGATTTGCACTGATGCGCGCATCAATTTGCGCCTCCCAAACGCCTTTTAAAACACTGGTTTGAATAATCTGCGAGTTTAGATTTTTTAGCTTGATGTAGTTGGATTTTTTTTATATTTGGTGTGATGAATCTGTGCTACCTTGATTGATGACATGTGATATGCTTCATATTTTGCAAATTCTTGTTTGTCAGTTTGTTTTTCGTTCTTGAAATATTGCACTGGATATCTGTCAGCAGCCTTTGGTAAAACCTCTCTTATAGTGGTTTCCCTTAATTGTTACTTTATGAGTACTCCTGTTTTTGGATTTTGTGCGGCTCTCTCCTGGTTTGAGTGCAGGAAAATGTACACAATTAGCTCATCTGCTGGATTTATTTCTTGTCAGATTGAATCCAATGTTATCGACTATTGTCAAGTCAGTCGCCATGTTTGGACATCAAACTTTTTTGAGGCAAGAACAGTGGAGAAGGAAAAGAACCCTTGCCTTATTTTGCTGTTGAATGATAATGTGGTTTGTTGCTTAAGCTTCTTAGTTTTGTTAGCTTCATTCGTTGGTTGTCCAGGAATAGCTTGTCAATATCTTTAGCTTTTTCAGAAAATTCTGTGGAATCAGGAATAGAATTATCTTTTGTTGCTTAAGCTTCTTAGTTTCATAAGTTCTACTTCCGCTGTCCTTTTTGTTAATCGTGGAAGCCATTTGTTGATAGCTACCATTTTCTTATTACCTCAAAAATTAAATAAATATGCATTATGCTTATTTTGTCAGTATATCACCTAGGTGTGCTTATTACTAACATTAATGTATCCAAACCCCCATACTTTCCACCTTGACTTGACCAGAATATTATTATCAATAATTTAAATACCAATATTGGAATCATATCGGTCAGGTGATTGATATTTGGTATAACTGGTTTAATCGGCCGATCATATGCGATTTAATCAGTTTTGATCGGTATTTGACCAGCACGGTTCAACTTAGTATTTCAAGTTGAATCGTGCCGGTATGGAGTCCGGTGTGCAGTTTAATAAGTACATGATGATCGATATTTAAAACACTGATTATTGTATTTTTAATTATTTATGTTATATCTTTACTTCTAGTTTGAAGGTATGTGTTATTGTGTTCTTACTTTGGTCTGCATATCTATATCTTTTCAACTTCAAATTTATACTATACAATGGAGTATTTGACTTCGGGTAAAGACCATGTCGCGACTTCAACATGAGGAAGCAAATTGCGATCTTGGTTAACGAGAAAACATAGATCCGTAATGTAGGTCAGAATTTCAATATATATATATGTGTGTGTGAAGGTTATAATGGTCAGCAAAATTGCTCCACCCCACAAAACAATTGTTACATATTAGAGAACCAAAGGTAATACAACGACGACACCAAACCTCGTATAGCAAACATGTGAAAAATACATCCAACCACCCCCCACACGTGAAAAACAAAGGAAAAAACCAGAAGCTATCAACACTTTTCTAAACCATCACAACACAGAAGCTCTGCTATTATTACATCTAAAGTTGTAAGGTTTTCATTTTTTTAAAAAATATTTTAGCTATTATAACCCTCCTCCTTTATCCAGGCTTGGGACCAGCTGTGCCAGGAACAGTTATAACCCTCCTCCTTTATCCGGGCTTGGGACCGGCTGTGCCAGAAACAGGAAAGGGAAGAAAAAAAATACAGGCGGAGTTACTTCTAATCGAGTCACATAAATTATTATTACACTAGGATAAATGGATAATTAAACTAACCAGTCACAAATGTACTAAGATAATTTTTTATAAATATAATATCCATTATTTATAAAATATGTACAATAGGTAAAAGAAGAAGAAAAAAATACAAATACATCCACATGCACTCCTAAGCATTTTATTTAGAATAGGGATTTCATCCATGAAAAAAAACAAACCACATTAAAAATACAACTCACTAAGAGTGTGACCCTTTGACTTAACTAAGACACCAATCAAGCTAAATCAAGTACTTCAATTCTGTTTTTTTTTTTTTTTTTTATGATTGCAACTTAATACATTGCCACTTCTAACTATAATCACTGATTAAACCGGTACAATGATGGGGATTAAATTGAATTTGTTATATAATAGTAGTTAAGAAAACAGGGAAAACTCTTCCAAAATTCTTTTCATTATTTATTTCATCTAAGGTCAAAAAAACAGGAGGCAGTTTTTGTTGTCCTTTTTTCCAACCAAGGCTAAATCTTCCAAGTCAAAAGTATCAAAAAAAAAGAAAAGAAAAGGTAAAAGACTATTCACAACGCTACTTACTAAATTCCCTATTTTAGCCACCTTGAGGCTGTTCACTTACAAAAGAAAGTTTTTCTTTTTTTCCCCTTGGAGAATGGAGACCTTGCCCCGCCCCTCTACCTTCCTGTATATACTGTATGGTCTGAGTAACCAAGTCCATTGTGTTGATGATCCATGTAATCATCTCTCACTCTAGGTTCAACTACGTATTCTCTAGCTTTATGATTGCAAGCCAAGCCAACAGAGTCTTACTCTCCCTGTCAACTTGATAAAGAAAGAAGGGCCAGCAGAAACATACCGGAGGGCCTGGAGACACCTTCGCCCCAGCCCCAGCTCAAGCAGCTAAGACGCTGTTTCTACTTGGTCTATCCCTGCAACCAATGAATGGAACAAATATAGTAAATAACTAGAAGTATAATACATACAGGGTAGACATCATACGCAATCATCCTTATGATGCTGCTGCCTAAAGCCACTCCAGACTTTTGACCGCCAGCTAATAAGTTTTCCTCAATCTCCATTGGTAAATTTGGACTCTTATCAACAAGAAGAATTTTGTTGTCTCAGTCTTGTTGAAGACAGTACAAATGCCACTTCCTTTAAAGTTTATACACATTTTGTAGCCACCGTCTTCCGCAAAACAAAAACAATGCGATAGTATCACCTCATCAACATTGAGCTATTGCTAATATATTCTATCTGCAAGCCCCATCAGCAAGATGTAACAACACTTCTTTATTTCACAGTTGATAAGACCATGACTTGCAGTAATTGAACGGGCTAAAATTAAATGGCCACATAATCTATGCAAAAGTAAAACCTAAAAGAACAGGTTCACCAACCAACTTGTTAAATCTAAGCCATTACTGTGGGAGCTCTCATGAAGAATACTTCGATTTCGTGGATCATTCAAATCCATTGTGTATACTTCAAACAAATGGTCGGCAACTTGCCCTCTTTAAGCCTTGCTGCCGTTTATATTGGTTATAGGATATCGGGGGCAAGATGTATCAGATTTCTTCAGCAAACAGAGCTTGAGATTAAGATTTAATGAGTTGTAAGGGTATAGACCTTTCTCAATGTTAACAAGAAATTACTTACGGAACCATCAAAGTCATCCGCAAAGTTATGCAAATTTTTGTTTCAAGTTCATATATATAGCATAGAGAATTAATGCATGTCTGTACAAAAAAATTTGGCATTCCAAAAGTCTGAGTTTAAGTAAGAAAACCGTGGACTGATTTAGAGTTTCCGAGAGAAGAAACTCATCTGCATCAGAGAAAGACCTACTGGAATGCAGGGAGCCCATAAACCTCCTCTAACAAGTTGGCTAAAAAATCAAATCAACAAAGATTGCCACTATTAGATACCAGGTCTTTATTGACTGCTACAACCCAAAACCTGAAAAACAAGTATAATTGCATCAGTGCCACCAGCATTACACAAGATATGCAAACAACCCTGTCTATTCCCTCTCTTTTATTAACAAATTAAAGACAGATAAAAGTCAGAATAAAATGAAAACTCGAAAAGCAGAATTCAGTCAAGATAACAATAACTTGATTTCATTAACTATATTAGGATATTATGCTTTTCATTAGAATATAATACCACATACAAAGTGCTTCTTCTGGTTCTTTATTTGAAGATCAGAATTTCACCAACATGACACCACCCAGGGCCCACCCCACATCTTCAACTTCTAAGTCAATTCCAATTCCTGATCCATTTTGCATCATTGTTCAATTGTGTCAAAAGCCAATGAATGAAAATGTCAGCCACTCAATGACAACAAAGGGGTACCCGACGAGTAAATTCAACAATTATAGAAATCCAGGAGTTCTTTCCATTTAAAAACTTCTGGAGTGAATCGTTTTCACAATTTCCCTAAACCCTAAACCTTAAACATAATCTTAACCTAAGAACTCCAATTTCCCCAGATTTTACAATTGATGAGACGATAAACTCGTTTTGACAACCCGAAACCATCCCAAAACCGTATTGCAACCTAAAACCTCCAATTTTCTCTCATTTTACTATTGATGTTACTGCTCAATGCAAAGAGGAGACCAAAATACATGCATTATTTCATCATTGGCTGAACATCAATCTAATGGAAATTGGAAACCGTACAATTCCATATTTTCTGGCACCCTGGAAGAAACCCCAAAAGACGAATTGTTACTGTTCTTTTATGTCAACAACATAAGACTGGAAAGCAAACGAATCAATTTCACAGCAACCAGACAGTTTTAAATTACATCCCCCGCACAGAAATTACTACACGTGCTCCTAAGTTGTTTATGTCCGAGGTACACTACAAAAGGAAACAGCACCCAGGGCACAAGCTCCCATAGTGTCTGCAAGGTCAGGGACGGGCTAATGTGCATAACCTTACTCCCACATTGTGGAGAGGCTGGATCTGGAGTTTCAACCTGTGATGTCTGAACTGTGATGAATCAACTTTAGTACTATGCCAACTAACCCCACGTGCATGATAAAGCATGACTAAATACAACTCTCTTTTAAAGTTCCTAAATCCAATAGTAGACAGGTATGGTCCTACAACTAACCAAGTTACCAAGATAAGTGTTAATAATAAAAAAAACATTGAGACAAGCTAAACAGAGTAGTAATATCAAATATGATGTTATCAATAGATAAATAGTTAAAGTACCTATGAAAGTCGTGCCTGATGTCTTTGCAAGTAAATCTGAAAGCATCATCTACAGTTTCTCGCTGCACTTGTAACTACATTTTCTTCTATCAAATTCATGTTTGTATCCACATTCATGAAACTACAAAACAAGTCCAAGTACCCAATCACAAACCTAGTATTAAAAAGGTAAACAATTCCCGCGCACAAGGCTCCCGTAGTAGGCGGGGTCAGGGACACGCGGACCTTACCCCCACATAATATGTGGAGAGACTATTCCAGAAATTAAACTTGTGACCTCTAGGTTGCACCCCTGGTCCCTGCAGCTCTACCACTGGGTCACATACTCGCCTGTCCAATCACAACCCAAGATTGAGTCTTATAACTGTACAGATTATTCAAACAAAGAAACACATAAATTGATTGCTAAGTACTCAAATTTATTCAAAGAGAGTTTGATCATCTAGAACATACAAGCAATGATGAAAGATGGCCATATCGACTCTGAAGCTTACTCGGCAGCCAAGTCATCTTGTTACAACATCCGCCAAAATTTTCAGACAACCGGCCAAATTGTTCCAAGTGGATGAAGCTATTATACAAAGCATCATTTGACAGCAAAATCCACATTTACTAACCTGTAACTCAAAAATAACAAAATCAATAAATAACCAATATTTGTTTTCTAAAAAAGGAGGTCAAGCGGACTAAAGCTAGCAGCATATGCAAAGTCAAACATTTATTGAAAGATCACAAATGCTAAGGATTTTTGTACCACATTTGCTCGTCGACAAGGGTCCTTGGTGATTTATGTAATACATTGTTAAATGGGAATTCATAAAACATGACCAATCTATGGTAGCTCCGAATCCTCTTCTTAGTGATCTACCAACATGTAACTATAAGACTCATCCCATAGCATGCAAACTTACCCCAACACTGCAGACATGATGCCAAGGTCAAAATGGAGAAAGCTTACCACTGAGCCCTAGGCTTATCTCTGTGCACACACAGTGCACAAAAGGAAGGAACACAGAATATCTCTGTATTCTTGAGAGACCGTTTATGTAATTTGAACTCATTAAATCAAGTTACGATATGGAAAACTTACAGCTGAGCCTAGTCTATCCTCTAAAGACAAACCTAGGGCACATAAACAAAGACTATTTCCCTTATTTAATGTTATAACTTATAAACCATTCCCGTAATGGAAACACAAGCTTAAAACTGCACCAGGAATTGCCTTCAAGGACAATAAGTGCAAAAGGCCTGCCATTGTGTCGCATAGGAAAAATAAGCATACACATGCTTTGGATTATGCCACTTCAAAAAGCAACTTCACCATCACATCAAAGCCCACAAGTTGTCATATTATAACTTCATAATTAAGTTTGACATGGACTTAAACCGCAGAAAAAAATGACAAAAGAATAATAACCAAGAGGCACATGAAAGAGAGATTTAAGTATTGTCACCAAAATTCAATACTTTGACATGAATTCAACATTCTAAAAGTAGTTCCAATCAACGACTCCTATAAATCTTTGCTGCTAAACTTACGGATTTGAAATAACTTAAGAAACTTCAAAACACCAGGTGCCAGTACAATCCTCTTGACTGCAATTCAGAGCCAGGATTAGATGCAAAGAGTCTCATTTCGTGAATGACTGGCCCATACAAAGGGCCAGTTGCAAATTGTATTTGCCCCCATGTACAACACATGTATCTATATAAATAACTATTGTACCAACACTGATACACATCCTCTCATCAAAATTCGAATGAGCACTAGTTTAAGTCCATAACTGATACTCATTGAGTTGATTATTAGGCTTCATTTTTTTACAGCTAAAAGGTAACAGAAGTAAGTAAAGTGGAAGAAAATTCATAAAAGCAAATGGAAAATCGAAAGTTGCAACAACTACAGAGGAATCGAGATTATGAGCCACAAGATGAAATTTGGGAAAAAGTAATTGACCGAATATAGTAAACAGTAGCAATGGTTGCAAAGCACCAAATGGTTCAATCCTTATAACAATCCACAATGGAGGCTACATTGCCACTAAAACAACTTAGCCACCAAGGGGGTCTAACCTGAAAAAAACTGCAAGGACGAGAGAATTATATTATCAAGTATATTCAAGAAAAAGAAAGGATAGGAACCCTCACTAGGATTTTATCAATCAGAGAACCTCAGAATAGCAAGTTATCTTTGAAAACATTTAAAATACACAATTACTCACAAACTACTAATGCAAGTGATAGATGGTTTATGGCGTCACCTAAAAAAATTACTATGCCAGGTTGTAAATGTCAACACTAAGAATGCACTTGGAACTCAGGAACTGTGATACATTGATCGAAATACCACTGAACTTGAATAACTTGCAGCAGAATGTATGAAAAAGCAACGTGTAAAAAGTAAAAAAATGTTAAATGATAAGACACAAAATTGCATACATAAGACATCAATGGTTGGCAAAATGAACACCAGGGGACTGAAACCAAGCCATGACTTTGCAAAAACACTGAACTAGAGTTGGTAAGATTTATTTATGGAACTTCAGAAACAGTTTCAATAAACAGCATACATACCTCAACTTGCAAACCACAATACTCTAATTCAGAGATCCACGACACCTGAAGAAAACAAATAATCATCAACATAAATTTATCTTACATGGCATCAACCTTTCCTAGGCTTTATATCTAACCCAGAAATTCATCATGCCATTTTTCTAGCCTAAATGCAATTAAAGTTATCAAGAAAGATGCACAAAATTAATAACGAATAATAAATGAAATACAGAATTTTTTATTGTTCAATCCAAATGGGCAAATAGCAATGTACTATTCATTCCATCTGACCTCCTGGAACCGCAGTTGCAGGGGATCTTTTTCTCCTCCAAAGGAAATTTGTAATTATAAGTAATTTCTTCTCCTGCAGCTATATGTCGTTTCGCATAGATGAAAATCTTCTTTTGACCTTCAACGCTTATGACCTTTGTGTAGCAGTTGGGCTGGCATAAGACAATAGAAACAAATCATAGGAAACAATGGCCTGTGATTGATATGATGAATCAACATATAATTTCGTGCAGGTACCTCACAAGAATGGTTTATAAATCTAGCAATCCCACCACGCACTGTTGCATCAACCTAAATACCTCATAGATAAGTAATAACGAGTAAGCTATATTGTCTTCAAGAAGGTATCAAACATCATTCAGAAAAGGTAAGCCATAATGCATGGGACTCCCAGTGCAGTGATAAAACACACAACCAAAACTTACAAACCAACTGAACAGCACAGGTAGAAAAAAGCTAACAACTCAATACTATGAATGTTACCGCAAAAAGGGTATTGATAAAAAGGAGCACAAGGAAACAGGTTTCAAACAAAATAACGAAAACAAAAATATGAGGCATCCTAAAATATCTCAGCCTGAATAAATATTAGAAACCATGTTGCAGATTATTTACAGAAAGGTAAGTGCAGGAACTTCAACTTAGTCAATTCAGCAGGGTTAATAACCAAGTAATGGACTTCATAACTGTAGGGTAACAAGTTGCCTATAAAACTGAATGCTGAAAGACCTCTACCCAACCATCAGGGCAAAAAGCGAGTACATAGTTCGGTTTCACATCAGCAGCACAACTTCTTTTAATGCATACACAAAAAATGGAGGCCAACTGAAGGGGGGGCAAAAAAAAAAGGAACCAAACAGACTAATGAAGTTGTTTTACTGACCACGTAACCATCATCAAGTCTAAAAAGATAACTGCTGCCAATACCCATCTTCTCATAAAGACGTTCACGTATATCGGATATCTGCAAAATAAAGAAACCTTATTATTATTCTAAGTCTAAAAACAACTAGGGACTGCATAATGCATATAAGATTAACTTATGCAAAATGAAATCGTTCCAAAGATGAAAATGAAGCTAAAGCAAATATAATCAAGCCATGCAGCATGCTGCAACCAGCAAGCAAAATGACTAGGTCAAACTCACTCGTGGACGAATCAATTCCCCGACGTACTCAATGACAAAGTCCTCAGCCTCAATTGGCTCTAGCGCAACAAGACCCCAATCATGTATCTTGCTCTGCTGGAAATGCAAGCGCTTTTTTCTCGCCTGACAGGGAAAAAAAAAAAAAAAACACTCCAATAACAACAAAAGACAGTATGAAAACTTTCCAACATTAACTTTGTTTTCCAATCACCTTCAATTGAGTGACTTTCAAAAGGTCAGCTCCTTCAGCAGCAGCAAGAAGATTCCGCATCTTGACCCTGTTTGTTCTTGCAGAAAGACTCTTACCATTTGACAACTGAGATGAACAAGCCTCAGAACCTAAATTCTTGCCATAAATGTACTGAATTCCTCTAACACGAGCTCTTTCAGCAGGACTTGCATTTATTGACCATTTATGCCACTCCCATCCATTAATTGAAGACCTTGCACATCCATCAGACCTAGGGCAAATATTTGGTATTCTCAATTTATCAGACTTGATTTTCCCTAGCACAACCTGTTTACCAGCTGCTTGTTTAGTAGCCTCATTCACTGCTTTAGAAACCTTTGCAGGATAATGACCCGGCAAACCATCCATTGCACACTTCCGTTTCAGCTTTGGTACTTTACTTACTTTACAAGAACAAATCAAGAAAAAAATTTCAATGATAAAAATGTTAAGTTGTTATTTAAGGCAAGTACGTATATCATACCATTTCTTACCATTTAGTTTCTTCCCAGATTGCTTATGAGTACCCAATTCATCATTTCTGAGATCATGGTTACGGCTCTCAAAGTCATTATGATTGTCCTTCGTAACACTCTTCCGAAAACGCTTCACGACAACTTCTTTTATCTCATCCTCTAGAAACATACCAATCAAAATTCCACTCACAGTTACCTCCATATAATCAAAAATCAAAACTACAAATACATATATCAATGTCAAAAATCACATACTTTGAACTGAATGAGAGAACTTGACAATTTTTCTGAAACCAGCACTTCTGAATACTGGGTGATCACTTTTTGAACTACTTACAACAGTGGTTTTCGAAGGCCGGGCACTAAGAGATGGATCAGCAAAGCCATTTGGTGTTTCAGTCCTCCTTGGACTTGCATCTCTCATAACGTCCAGCTCCACAGACCTCTCCACAGATAGATTCTGTAGTTTATTGTCACATGGAGTCGTGCACAAGGACGATGGTCCTATCTTCTTCAATGATGACTTTTTCTTGCGGTAATATGTATATTTGCCAGTAGTCAGAGACCCTTCTGAATAACCTGAACTGTAAACTTTCCTCGATCTTTCTCTTACTTTCTCTGGTACGCTAAGAATATCACCATGACGCTCTTTATTGCATGTTATTTCCTTTTAGGGAAAAAAAAATTAAGACCGACTCAGTGAGAGAACGAGGAATTGAATATTTCCACAGAAGATAATAGAACAGGACCAAATATGTTATCACAAAATCTTCTATGAAAAAAAAAATAAATCCATACCTGATTGAAACAAAGTTCATGGCACTTTCTCGAAGTATGCCAAGATACTAGATATTTACGAAGAGCACCAGC